>NC_056522.1:260587597-260592962 GCF_019175285.1 Sceloporus undulatus
ATGGGACAGTTGTTAAGCATTTAATTTCCCTGTCCGTACACCAGTACTCTTTTTGCTAACTGTGGGGCTCTACAGAGAGACTGCTGCAGGTGCCCATTTTTGCTCCTGAGGGAGGCCGCAGCAAAAGTGGGTGTGTGCGGCAGACACCATAAATGTGCCATTAGCGCATTGTAGTGTGTCAGTGATACAAGTGTGGTACTGCGATGTGCAGACACTGTGTGCTGTGCTTGCATCATGATGGCGCCACCGTTATATACTAGGGTTTGGGAGTATGCAGTCGCTCCGTTCTCCCGAACCCTAGTTTTGGCTCCAGGGCACCACAAAGCACCCGTTTGTACCAGGCTTGTATAAGCCATCAGGCTGAGTGACGTTCTGGTATAAGAAGTTGCTTTCAGTCAGCTTGGACCTTATATTACCAGCTGTTCCATTCTGATGCATACTGAAAGATCCTTATCTTTAAAATTATATCCAAAGTGTTGGCTGTTGGTATACCTTTGAAATTGTCTTCAAGCCTCAGTTCTGTTTAGGATTTTGCATAAATAATCCCTGATAAAAACATTTGGAACCTCCCCTCCCCCATGGAGCTGTTGCTAAAAAGAGTCAGTGCATGGCAGGAGAAGAAGTTAGCTAAATAATCCAGGCTCTTGTCAAGATTCCTTTTGGGACAGGAAGTAAAGAACATCACAGTTTCCTTCCAAATTCAAGCAGAAGGTGATGCAAATCCCTTCCTATGACTTTGCTATTGCATCCAAATTCAAAGTAAAAGCATTGAAAATGACAAGGGACCACAAATTCTAGTTGGTTTTGGGACCCAGCCAAAATTTATTCTTGTCACAATGTATCCATCTTCCAACAGACAGAGAGAAGGAGGTCTTTTTTGGATTACACCATGCTCAAGGCCCATGGCATCTGTGTAAGAAGCTCTATCCTCCTTTTTTTACCTTCTCAGCTCTGAGCAGCAAAGGGAGGTAACGTTTCCAGTTTTTAACAAATACACTTTAATGCAAAGTTTCCACTCTTCTCTGGGCTCAGGAGAAGCATGGCAATTATCCCTGATACTGCACACTCTAGGTTAAGAGGGTACACTTGCCTATAGCAAGCTGTTAAGTGCACTTGCAGATCTTTGGCAGTAGATTGAGTCCAGTCCCCTACAAAGATATAAGGTTTTGCGGTGCGCTTGGGAGAATGGCTGGTTGATTTGTGTTTTTTAAGTGCGAGCCAGGGAGAGCTTGAATGCATAACTGATTAAAACAGCATCAAGAGCAGAAAGCACTCACAAGAGAAGAAGTAGGTTCAAGGCCTTTCAGAAACTTGGTCTGATTTCTACCATAACAAGGTATATGAAGAGGACTAGATATATCTGTGCAGGAACATGTAATAGATTATTGGTGAAGCACATTTATATGCAAAAAAGACCCCAAGTTTACTGCTAAAGACAGAAGGTGGGAGACTGACAAGGGCCCCTTCTTGAGATCTTGGGGAGCTGCTGTCTATTAATAATAATAATTTTTCCCACATTTCCTTTGTGTGTATTTAATTATGTGTTTAAATACATAACACCATTAAAAACATGTAAACCCACAATTAAAAAACAATGCTATAAAATCATATACAGATAAAAAAGTTATGATTTAAAATTGAGTGGTTAGGCCTGCTGGAAGAGATGTGTCTTTAATTCTGTTTTAAATGCCATCAGCATTTTCAGCTGTCATATTTCTTCTGGCAAGTCATTCCACAGGTCTGGGGGTAGCAGACAAAAATGTCCTCTTGGAAATCATTGCCAGCCTAGTCTTGTCTGGTTGGAGCAAACATTTCCCAAAGGACCTAAGTATATGGGGTGGACTGTATGGGAGAAAGTGATCCTTTAGGTAACCTTGACCCAAACCATGTAGGTAAAAAGAAGATAGTACTGGTTCAGTAGTCAGACCCAGCCCTTCTGGAGTACAATCCTGGCTTGTCTCCTTCATGATTGTTTAATGTGGCAGGAAACAGGAGGCAATTTCTTTCCTCTCAAATGCCCCTTGCCATCATAGATAGGACCCAGAAGCATTGTGGCAGGAGTGAGAGGAGATAGCTATGGGTCAGCATTGTTGTTGGCCAGGTCAGGGCTTTTCTTTTCAGGGCTGGACTCCTTGGAATTGGTAAAATTGCTAAACAAAATGGCAGCAGTGGTGTTAGCTGCACTTGGCTCTGTGGGGGCCATAAGACCTGAAATTTGCCCAGGTGATGGGCGTGAATCCAACCTTCCAGAGGTCCAGCCCAGTATTTGCCAACATCATAAGAAAAAAGATTATTTTAAATGTATCAGAATTAGGTCATGAGGCCATATTTTTTAAGGAGGCAAGGGATGGACAGTATTCCTCCAACTGAGGTCTGTCATTTGCAAAAACTAGACATTATTCTGATTGATGTGGAGTACAGAAGAATTTCTTTTGAGTTTGTGAAGTAGTTAGAGGCAGGATCAACTGAGAGTTTCCTTTTTTCAAACATACTGTCAACTCCATTACAAACAAAAAAGAAAACAAAGTCAAGCATTGTCTCTGGAGTGTGTTCTGTGCTCAACTGTGTGTCCCTAGTATGAATGATGAGCTTCTACTGCATGAGGCACACTTTAATTTCTTCCCTGGTTATGGCTCACTTTGCTGATCTTGGATGAGACACAAGGAGGGTGTGCAGAAAGGTTAATTACTTGTTAAATTAGCCAGTTCTAAGCAGCTGAACTTTATATAGGTTGAGGGTTTGGGCATGTGTTGTATCTCCTGCTGTCAACTGAATTGTTTTGGAAACACCAACATGCAAAGGTTATGATAACTGGTGAATAAGATTCTACTTTAAAGGCAGGGCTGGACAGGGTAGGGGAAAGGTTTCACAGAGTTCTTGAACTTTTAAAAAAGGTTAAGCTTCTGGCTTATGTTCCTGGCAGGAGTGCTTTTAGTATCAAGGTGGCTACTAAGGTTGTGTGTTTCACTGTACACAGGGGAAATGCCTGGCTCCTGTATTCAGCACTGTACAATTTGGAGAGCTGGATCCCTACCAGAATAGCATTATGTTCCTGATAAAATAAACCTCTTTCTTATCTCCTACAAGTAGATAATTACCCTTCTCTGCCTAATTTAACACAGAAATTCCTCAGTTGAAATAATGAGGCCATTACGGCACTCTTCAGGCTGCAAAGCGCACCAAGTCAGTGGGGTGGAAACCGTAGCAAAGACCAGGTTAAAAAAATACAATTAAAAAAAAGATGAATCTTAATGGGGGATGATAGCACGTTGCAAGCTGGAGATTTCCCTGGCAGGCGCCTCGCTGAAGGGAGTGATTTAGTACTTTAGGTTATTGCAGGAGTCAAACAGGAGACGGATTTTATTTGTGAGGAGCTGTAAACAGCAGCTCTAATAGGTTCACTTGCAGAATACTGATGTCTTGGCTGTCAGCGGTGGGGTGAAGGGGCATGGATTTAGGGAGGGGAGATCTGCCAACACATGAGTGAAAGGGTTTTGAGAGGTACTTGTTGAAATGCAGGAAAAACATTGTGAGCTAAGGGTCTGTACATTATAGATGGAGGAGCATTCTTTCTGTGATGCCTTTTACATATGTGGTATACTGAGAGCCAGCTCTCTTTCTTGCTACCTGCAGTTTCTGTTCACATGAGGAAACGACTTGGTCTGCAGTAAGTCACATGGACACCTGGCTTTCTCTCCCCCCCCATTATTTTTCTTCTCCCTTATCAACATATGAAGCTGCATTACACAGAAACAAGACTATAGAACTATCTGGATCCTTCTTGCATACTGTCTGGCAGCGGCTTTACAAATTCTCAGGCAGAGGCCTGTTTGAAACTGTTGGAAGATTTTTGCTTTCTCTTTCTCCCTCCTTAAATAGCTAGGGATTTCCTGCATGCAAACTCTCCCACACCTCATTCAAACTAACTATGTGACTTAGGTCACTCCTCCTTTGGGACTAACAGACATTCACAGTATGATTTTCTCCTGATGCTGTTTGGTTTTCCATCTCCCTCCTCTCTAAACTTTCTTTGGAAAGATGGTGAGATGAAGATATTTTTTTTACCTGAACTATTCACAAGCTAGATTAGAATATAGCTTTTTATGTAAATATAGATTAAAGCAATTGGTAAACTTTTGTTTGAACTACAAATTATTCTTGTTTTTGGAGTCAGTATCAGATCTTAGGGAAACATAGGCAATAAGAGCACATTTCTGCTACTCTGCTGATTTAAAGCTAGACCCTAACAGGCTTGACTTTGACATTTTTGATATTTAAACATTTTTGTTTCCTTCTGAAAGGCTGAAGCCTTTGGAAATTTAAATTACCCTTCAGAAACCTGCTGTTTCTCACACCTTTTAGCAGCTCAGGATAGCTGGGAGTGAGCCTGGGGCCTTAGGCAAAAAAAGCATGTGCTCTTCCTGTGAGGTAAGGCTTCCTTCTCCCACACACACTGGTATCTCTTAGTGTGTATGTGTGTGTGTATGTGTGTGTGTATATATATATATATATATGTATGTGTGTGTGTGTGTGCATGTTTGTACACACACCATCTACACATCATGCTATCTCTTACTTACTGCCCTGTTGTATTAGTTAAAGAGATAACAGTGAACAAGGTGCAAATTCCCAATCAGCCAGGAAAATTCACTGCTTGACTTTGGGCACTCTCTTGGCCTGACATACCTCACAGAGTTGTTGAGAGGATAAAGTGGGGAGAGAGAGAATCATGTATGTCTCCTTGAGATCATTAGAGGAAAGGTGTAGTTCAGCCGGCTCTTCTTAAATATGGATTTTTAATACATCGATTCAAGCATACATGGTTTGAAAATGTTCAAAAAAAGTATAAATTTCAAATATCAAACCTTGATTTTCCTTTTTTTAATAAGGGACACCATTTTGCTATGTCATTATATTTAATGGGACATGAGCATCCACAGATTTTGTTATACACGGGGGATCTTGGAACCAAACCCCAGCGTATAACAAGGGTCCACTGTATGTATTTACAGTGGGATCTTGTTATCCGCTGGGGTTTGGTTCCAGGACCTTCTGTGGATAACAAAATCTGTGGATGCTCAAGTCCCATTAAATATAATGGCAGAGCAAAATGTTGTCCCTTATATAAAATGGAAAATCAAGGTTTGCTATTTGGAATTTATACTTTTTTGGAATATTTTCAAGGCATGCATGCTTGATCCGTGGATAAGGAGGGCCAGCTGTATCTATGTAGCAAATAAAGAAATGTACTTTATTCCTATTATCATTGTGTGATCTCCAGAGCAGTAGGACTGCCTCTCCGTGAAGAGGTTTTGATGATGATGATGATGATGATGATGATGATGATGATGATGATGATGATGAT
>NC_056522.1:260592987-260601100 GCF_019175285.1 Sceloporus undulatus
GGCCCACCCAGTGGATTTCCATGCCTGAATCAAAATCTAGTTTCCAGAATGTAGTCTAAAGCTTGAACCACTACATCATGCTGTTGGGAGGCCACCCTCAAAATCTGTAGAACCACTTGCTGTGTTGCTCTTTTACCCCATTCTCTCTCTCTCATTTCTGCTGTCCCACACATTTTCTTCTCTTTCTCTCTTTCTGCATGCCTGGTTGGGAGGCATGGTTGCTTATGTCAGAGGTATAAAAAGGATTGCTTACAGACAGCCTTTTGTAAATTAGTTTGAAGGCCTCTATTGTTCACTCTTACACTGTGGCAGGCTTGGGATCACGTGAGGCTCCCAGATATTTTTGGACTGAAACTCCCAGCATCCCTTAGCACTGGCGGTATGGCTAGGTCTGCGGGAGTGCAGTCCAATAAACTTATAATGAAGTACACACAATTTCTGCCCCTTTGGGTGCTGAGCTGCTATTGATATGTAAGCAATGGCTCAGCAGGAAATCAGGCTGGCTTTTAGGTTGAAGACGTATTTGTTCCTCCATAAAGGCATGTACTGTCTGCTTCATTACTGATTGGCAAAATGGCGGCCTGGGGAAAAGAGCTAACAAAGCAGTCATCAGACCACCTGGTGGGTCATGTGCGCAAAGATCCAGGCGACGCCAGCACCACAGACAATTGGTACTTCAGCTCCACTGGCACAAATTCAGGTGGCCTCAGTGGGAAACCAAGCTCCATTTCCCTTACAAATCAGGCAGCATTAGTGATGGAAACCTGTGTGTTTCTTTTCTTTGCCTTTTGTGGTAAACATAATAGGAGTTGGGAATATTATACTTACTAAAAGGCAGATGCTCCATACCAAGAAAATGAGGAGGGTTCTCAGAGTCAGGAATGACCCAATGCTTTCTTCTTGATTATGTGTTGAGATTTGGCGTGTTGGTGTCTGTTACACAAAGACTGGGAATTATCAAGGAAAATAGCAAACATTTCAATTTGTTTCACCACAACTTCCCAATAACAAAATCTATAACCTTTTAAATGTAATAGCATCAGATTGTAAAAGCGATTCCACCCTGCCTCTTTTTCCCTGACTAGGGGAGAAATATAGCAGTAGCTGTTGTTGTTGTTGTGTGCCTCCATGTCATTTCTGACTTTGGCAACCCTATCACAGGATTTTCTTGTATGTTTCTTGTCGAGAGGTTGCCTTTGCCATCCTCTAAAGCTGAGGGAATGTGTTACTCAAGGTCACCCATGGGTTTTCATGGCCAGTCTTTTTTAAGGTGCAGTTCAAGATGTGTTTCTTCTATATGACAACAGGAAACAGTAAGGAGCTGCCTGCAAATGCCAGTGACTGATCCGTGATGGAAATCCATGAAGGAAATAAGATCTTCTGAAATCTCATGTCTAGTAGGATTGCTAGTTAGCCAGGATTCCTTTCTCCTGGCCTTGGGTCTCTCCTGGGAGAAAGTGGCATACAGTAATAAAATAAAATAAAATAATTGTGCAGAAAAGCAAGCCAGGGGAGGGGGGAAGTGTGATGTTTAGTTGTTCCCCTTACTGTCTTCCTGTACTCGCCAAATGAGTTTAAAAATCAAATAGGTAATAGCACAAGGGGGATGTGTAGTGGTGAGACACTGCCTCTTTAAGTGCATGTAAAAGAGCAGCAGCTGATAACCTTCACAAAGAAAAGACAGTCAGTGAGAAAAAGATTAAGAGCAGCATGTGACCATTGTCTGATGTGCACATGCTGAATGTCTGAATGAGAGGAATGGTAAAGAACTGGACAGGCAAGACTTTGGGGACTAGAGTTGGGCTTCAGTGAGTGCCGTGTTGTTGTTTGTTGTTGTGTGTGCCTTCAAGCCATTTTCCAATTTATGGTGGCCCACAGGCAAACCTATCACAGGTTTTCTTGAAAATTTGTTCTGAGGGGTTTGCATTTTCCTCTCTCTCTGGGACTGAGGGAATATGTCGTGCCCTATGTCACCCAGTGGCTTTCCATGGCAAATGGGAATCAAACACCTGTCTCCATAGTCATAGGAGATTTTCAAGAGGGGGGGGGGAGCTGGGAGTAAAAACATACTCCCGGCAAAGTTGTGGATCGTGCTGAAGATTTTCAGAAACATCACACTTATCCAGGACTTAACCCATGAAGATTCAGGAATGCTCCAGCAACAAACCATTGAATGAGAATGGTTTGTTGCTAGGCAGACATTCCTGAATCTTCATGGGTTGAGTCCTGGATAAATGCTTAATCTTCAGCACAATCTCACAACTTTGCCAGAGTATGCCTTTTTCTTCCCTGATTTTCCCCTGTCTGATAATCTGCGTAGTCAAATGCTCAAACAACTACACCAGGTGAAGTTGAAGGCTTTCATGGCCAGCATCCATAGTTTTTTGTAGGATTTTTGGGCTGTGTGGCCATGTTCTAGAAGAGTTTGTTTCTGAAATTTTGCCAGCATTTTTGGCTGGCATCTTCAGAGAATGCTGGCATGGAGGTGAGTGGGGTATATATATATATATTGTGTGACCCTGGGTTGGGACGAGTGATTTCCATGTTAATCTTTTTATTGTTCTATTTTTGAATGGCAAGGCCTCAGGGTGGGAGAATATACAAAGAAGATTAGTGTCTGTTTAATTAGTGATCATTGTCTGCTGGGAAAACCCCTGACCATGATGGGGTGAAAGTTGTGTGGTCCTGTTATTGAACTATGAGTCCAAGTAGCCCTAGCCATCAGAATTCATGGTGAGGGCCACTGGGAGTTGCAATTCTGTAACATCTGGAGGGTCACACAGCTCCCATTCCTATTCTGGAGCCTTTTTGTCCTCAGCCTTATGAGTCTTCCTTTCTTCTCTTCTTCTGAGCCCTTGCAGTATTTTACAGTAGGGTGTTTTTTTTTTGTGGAGTTTTTGGACTCTGTGGCCATGTTCTGGAAGAGTTTATTCCTGAAGATTTCTCTGAAGATGCCAGCCACAGATGCAGGCAAAACATCAGGAATAAACTCTTCCAGAACATGGCCACAGAGCCCGAAAAACCCACCAAAAAAACCTATGGATGCTGGCCGTGAAAGCCTTCGACTTCACCTTGCAGTATTGATGATGATAATGATAATTTTTAAAATTATTGATGATGATGTTGTTTCTAAAGTCTTCAAAATTCACATTCTTAAAATTAAGTCAAATAAAATAAACAAAACAAACTTTGGGTTCTAAATTGTGAGAAAAGTGGGATATAGATATTTTGGCTTAATTCATACATCTGTATACAAATAAATTTGGAAAGACAGTTTGGAGCTGTTGACTGTTAATTTGTCACATGTGGTAGAGCCAAAACATTTGTGTCCATAATGCATACCACTACTTTGGTGTTTCCCAGTTTAGGCAAAAACATGTGCATTTACTGGGAATTTTCCAATAATACTCATTGAAGTTTTTAGATTCTTCCTTTTGCAAATTACTTTACAATCCATATTTTATTCTTAATGTTTTACATTATCCCTTTGAAGTAGGCCACTACTATTCTTTTGTAAGTGTAAATTGGATTTGGGAAAGTGCTGGCCACATGCAGCACCCAAGGCCATTGTTGGATCCTAGACACACATCCACACACTTCTACCTATAACCCCCACCGCCTTTTTGGGGAGGGGAAAAAATCTCTTCATGCCTCCAGTCAACTTTTTGTTGAATTTGTTTTTCAAAAGAGCATTCTTCTAGGCCTAAAGCAAGCCAGCAGGAGGCAAAAAATGTAGCAAAATTGCTCCTTATTTTGGACGAGTTTTGAAAAAGAATTTTAAAATTTCAGGGGTGGTGCATGTGTGGTGAGGCAGGGGACTGCAGCTAAACCTCTGTCGACTTCCAAGTATGATATAGCACCTGGAGCTGCTAAAAACCCAACCAGCGAGTTCATGGATGAATTGAGATTTTAACTCACACCTTACAGATGCTTCCGTCCACTGGCCAAAATCCAGTTAGTCCCAATTTAACAGACTCATTGCATCAGTGGAATTCATATAAGTAATTTTTTGTGGCTTTTTCCAGCTATGTGGCCATGTTCTAGAAGAGTTTATTCCTGACGTTTCGCCAGCATCTGTGGCTGACATCTTCAGAGAATGCTGACCTTGGAGAGAGTGGGTAAATTTTAGCCCGAAAAAATCTATGGATGCCGGACATGAAAGCCTTCGATTTCACATTCATATAAGTGTTGGTTTACTAAGTTTGCACTGTTTTAGTGGGTCTGCTCTGGTAGGATAGGCCTCTGCTTGACTAGATGAAATTGGTTTACCCACCCACCTACGCACCCCCCTCCTCCACATGCAGTAGTGGATGATCAGTTAGATAATTAACTGGATTTGTCTGTTTTGGGCTGACAGGCCCAGGTCATGCTGAAGTCTAGAGAGGGTGGAAGGAGCACTGCTGTATGTGATGGACAGCTTATCACATTCTTCCAGGCTGGGAGAAAAAGCAACCTTTCTTGTCTGTCACTGTTAATAGGAAAACTACTGGTGGCACTGGTACTCTTTTCTAAAATCCTTTTAAAAGATATGTGGATTTAAGTGCTCCCCTGAGCAATGGTAGGGATTGCTCATTTTCTTGCATCTGTTTTTGAGTGGGAGGCCAGAGTAGCTTGAACGTATGTTTTTAAGAACAGCACAAATCAGAAAATGTATATCTAGATATTGCTTCATGCTGCTCTTACCTTTTAGACCCGATCACTGTCTAGCCCCTGAGATTTACACATTACTTGGGCAAATTGAAACAGTTGCAATACTGCTGAAGATTGCAATTCTGTGTCTGAGAGATTTCCAAAATGTATGGAATTAAAGGCTGTAGACTTGGTCTTTTTCTAGATTTGGGTTCTAGTCTAGTGGGATGCTTGCAAACATGTCAGGGCTGGACCTTTAATGGCAAATAGTATAAAATGAAAATGCCACTTGTTTTTATATATGAAAATAGGTTCAAAAGAGTAGGATGGATTGTTATTACCCTGCAGTAAAATGGGTTTGTATGATAATGGAAGTGCTCACAATTTTCAAGATGTTTCAATTAGTAGAAACTAATTTCACAAAGATTCCAAAATGTTAATCAAAATGCCTCGATTCTATGAGAGGTCAATGGAAAGTTCCTCAGCATAATTTGGGCAGTTTGAAATCTGTTATTCTGGTGAGGGACACTATGGGTTTTCCAACTCACCTTTGAAAAGTTAATGTTAAAAGTTAAAAGTCAAACTAGAGTTTGGTTGTGCAAGTTAATTAGGGCTAAATATATAAGTTAACTTAATAAGTTCAGTCTCTTGGCTGAAGAGCCAGGTATAAATACTCTAAATAAATAAATAAAACTGCTTGAGAGATCAGATAAAAATGGGCAGAAATCCATACAAGGCCTCAGATCTGGCAGGATGTAGAATATTGCTTTGTCCTATTGTGCTATTCCTTGGAAGCTCTAATACTGTCTACTGTATAAAAGGCAACCATTGATAAGATGGACCATTATTTGGCTAAAGAAATTGCAGCCACTGCTGCTGTTCATTTCTCTCTCTCTCTCTCTCTCTCTCTCTCTCTCTCTCTCTCTCAGATACCATTGTTCAGGAATGAGGGGGTGAACTGAGCCTAGCAAGCATGGAATAGCCAAACCAGTTCCTCAGCCTTTGAGCTCCCTGGAGATGTGTTGTATGCCATGTTAAACTTCTGCATCCCAACTCATGGGGGTTGAATTGCATTATTAATTAATAACACAAAAGCAAAGTAACCACAGTTGCTCAGACCTGGGGCTCAGCAAAGATCTAAACCTCTGGCATCTCAATGGTGGGTAAGAAAGAGGAATCAATACCATAGTGTTTATATGTTCAGCCTGTTTTCAAAAATATGTGCTACTATATTTTTCCGCTAGAGATGATAGTGTCTCCAGGCAAAATAGTATTGTGCTTTATTGATTCTGGAGAAATCAGGAAGCACACAGGAAATGTACAGGAGCAGCAGTTCAACAGCTGACTTTTTAAATAGGTTGTAGGTGTTAAGTTTTAAAAGCCAGCTAACACAGAAATGTTTAGATGTGTGATGACCATGAGCATTCAGCACACAGAGGACGAAGCTAATTAACTACAGCTGTTGCTCATAGGCACAAGGTCATTCTGCTGCCTGCGTGCAGCAAGCCTGAAGATGAACACGTGTCTGATTAGACAAGGGACAATTTTCTGTGTGGGACAGGAAGAGGCTGAGTTTGTGGCACCTTATGGTTTGGTGTCTATATAAACTCAAGGACTTCTGGTAATTGTTGTGGGTTTTGAGAGAGGAGTTGATTGTGAGTTCTGTATAGTCGCGTTGGTTGTTTGGTTGCACTTTGTAAATAAAGATAAGCACTTTCGGGAGCTTGGCTTGTCTGGTCATTAATTAGCAGAAGCCTGGCAGTGAATGCTGGAAAGTTCCCGTCGGTACCTGCATTCCATCATTTCTGGAAGACATCCATCTGCTGTTATCTTCGCTGAGGGCTGTGAACACGTTTCTAAAATTGTCAGCTACTCTGCTATACTCTGACAGTAGGTCCTTCCTGTATTGTTTAACATAAAAATACATTTCCCTCCTAAATCAGAAGCGAACGTCTGACCATTTCTGGGTTTTGGTTTTGGCAGACCCTAGAAAGTCCCAGGAACAGAAGATTGTACCTAGTCACATTGCACACTGAAGTCATAGCACTTAAGAAGGATAGGACAGGACTGTATTTATAAGCCTTGTGACAAATCTGAGCATCATTTTAACTGTCCATTTTTATATCTTCATCACAGTTGCCAAGACCCGGGTCCCAGAATCTGAACCAAAGCAGAGCTATGGTTCCCAGTAGAATACCGCCAAATTGACATTAACTAGGAGGACTTTGCTTTCTCTTGCATAAATGAATGTGTTGTTGTTGTGTGTCTTCAAGTTGTTTCTGACTTATGGTGATCCTAAGGTGACCTCATCACGGAGTTTTCTTGGTAATGTTTGTTCATAGGAGGTTTGCCATTGCCTTCCCTTGCACCCTGTGAGCATGAGATTTAGCTGCCATTAATTTTTATCCTTTTAAATGTGTGTGTGTGTGCGCGTGCGCGCACGCACCCACATATGCCTTCAGGTCTCCTATTGACTTAGGTCAACCCCATGAATATGATAGTGTTTTCTTAAACAATCAATACCAGTGGTAGTTTTGCCAGTTACTTCCTTTGAAATACACCCTGTAGCACCTGGTATTCATTGGTGGTCTTAGAGGTGGAACAAAGCAAAATACTACACTCAGAGACACTGCTGAGTTGCCTCCACTGAGTTGCCTCCAATGTTAGGCATTTCATCAGCCTGCAGGATAGGATGGATGGGTCGTGTAGGAGCCTATCCTCTACTCTTATCCCCTTGTCTTATACATAAAATGGGCTTTCCTGGTTGTTTGAGAGACCCTTTTTTCATCTCTGAGCTCTTCCCCCCTCCCAATCTGAGATTATAGAAAAAGGTTTTATGAGTCTGAAAGTCAAAAATCGACACCTGCCCCTCTTCGTTTGGAAATCATAAAGGCTCTTAATAGTTGAAGATGCATGAAGATGTTTATGCTGGGTTTGTGCCAGTGAGAGAGCCCCTGCTATTCTTTCTGTTCCCTGCCAGCTGAAGTTTTCTCCCATGTGGGCAATCACTTTCCAAGCGGCTAACCACTTTTTCCATTTAAACTACTTTCCCCTGTGGGATTATTAATCATTGTTGAGGGAGTGGAGACAGAAAGGGAGGGAAATGAAGAAGAAAGGCAAAAGGTGCTGTTGATCTTGGATAGTCCTGTATTTCATTGCAGTGGCAGTAGTTTCTGAAAAATGTGCTACTCTTGCTTCTCTGAGGAACCTATACGTGGAGCTTTTCTGTACTGCTTGCTACAATTACACTTCTGTTAGGACCAGCCCTACTATTAGACCAGGTGCCCATTGTGATTGTCATGAAAGGGCAGACATTTTATCTTCATTGTATTATTACACTGGTGCCTCGGGATACGAAATGATCGGGTTACGAAATTTTCGGGTTACGAAAGGAATGGCGGAACGAATTAATTTCGTAACCCGAGGCACCAGTGTATTTCTAAGGGCAGAGTTTAAGTGGGAAATTCCATCAAAATAATTTGAC
>NC_056522.1:260601200-260601455 GCF_019175285.1 Sceloporus undulatus
TGGCCTCTCGCGCGAGCAAGCGGCGCCTTTGGCTTCTCGCGTGAGCAGTGGCTTGAGCGAGAGGGAGGAGGCTGGTGCCCCACCAAGGGCCTGGTGCTGCCGCTGGTGCTGCCGGTCCCCTGGCCTTGGCGGGCCGCTTGTGGCCCGCGGGCCGGGGGTTGCTGACCCCTGCCCTATGACATGGGGAAAAGGGATAGTTTTGGTACAACCCTTAGGCCAGTGCTTCTCAATTATTTTCTGTCATGCCCCCCCTGG
>NC_056522.1:260601555-260607165 GCF_019175285.1 Sceloporus undulatus
CCCCCCCTGGGGGGCCCGCCCCACTATTTGAGAAAGGCTGCCTTAGGCATAAGTGTGGATTTTATTGTTAGTTTGCTACATCTAGATTACAATCAAACAAATATTCAATATCTTAATTTTTCCCACTAATACTTTTCCCTATTCTGTCCTCTGTTTCAGTTGTGAAGATTTCCTGTGGGAAATCTTTTTCTCTTCAAAAGCAAATATTCATGATGAAGTTTAAAAAGAGTCTGGACCATAATTATTTTATGCTCCCCTATGTTAAATTTTAAAAAATCATGGTGCCCCACCTTTTAAAGTCCTACAACTTCTCTACCCACCCCATTTAGGAAAGATTCATAGCATATGGCAGGGGGTTGGACTGGATGGCTGTTGTGGTCTCTTCCAACTCTATGATTCTATGAAAGGAATGAGATGAATTAGCAGGGGACTGACTGATGTAGACAGTTACCAAAAGAAAAAGAGAGAAAACATTTGTTTGTTAAAGGTCAGTGATGGCTAGGAACAGGACAAAGGAATTTAAGACTTAATTTCCTGTTATGCAGGTCTTGTGTAGATGGTATTTCTGCTTCTGTCTCCTAGGAGATGGGGCTGGGGGGAGAGGGGAGAGACAAGGTTGCTTCAAGAATACCAATGACATCAGAGCCACATACTGTGGCTTGGTAGTGAAGTGGAACAGGGCTTGGATTGTGTGGTGAGCATTCTTGTATTGAAGGCCAGACAATTAGAGAGACCCAAGATTGCTGATAACTGCTGATTTCTTTGGACCCATAGACATTTCTCCTTTAGTAACTGCACCTGCATGTATCAAGTTGTTCCAACCAAACCCAAATGGGAGTCTTGACTCTGGATGACTGTTTTATTCCTTAATCAGCATGGAAATATTACTTGACTGTTGCAAGGTTTTCAGCCCTGTATCCTCTTATGATAGTCATTTGAAGATTTATTGCCAGTGTCACAACTTATGCCTTACTATATCCCATTACATACTTTATCCCATAACTGTATCCCATTAGACTCTGATCCCACCCCCACAGCTATTGAACTGTGCTTGAATATTGTGTTCCATTAATGCATTTGCAAAATTGGATTGAAATTCACAAAAGCTCATGCTGAAATAAATCAGTTAGTCTTAAAGGGACCATTAGATTCCCCCTTTCCTCTTCATACTGAAACAGACTAGCATGGCTCTCTTTCTCAAAAGAGTTTCAGGTGTCATTCCCCAAGGCTAAAGTTTTTAATTCAGGGAAACTGAATATTCTTAGTGCACAAGTAACAATATTTTGTAATATGATTTCCCATTGTTGCAGAGAGTTTTGTATGAAAGATGATTGTGTGTGGATGACATTTCTGCTGAAGAGTACTAGAATTTGCCATGCCTGTACCATGTGTGGATGATGATGATTCCAAGCTATAAATTATTACACATAGTATGAGCTACTATGGCCACAGTAGAATATTGGTACATTGATAAAGGAATGGGTGTGGATATGTTTAACAGAATTCTTTAAGTGCTGGTGTGGTGCCTCCTCCCAAGGAAACTCTTAAATCAAGAGTAAAAAGTAACTAACATTACCAAAGCAACTCTGCCCTTCCCCATGTAGTAATGCCTTATCATGTTTGTTGCATTTTTTGAAAATGTTTTTAAAAGACAAATACCACTCTCGCATTCCCTGAGGTGCCTCTTTCATTGCCTGGGGAACAAAGCATGATGCTGCCAGAGCTAGAGTGAATCTAATTCAAGGTTTCTACTTGCATGCTTCTCACACCTTTTGATTCTTTACTATAGCATTAGCACTCTTAAAAATTCTTTCCCAAGCTTTGAAACATTAACAAAATTCTTGTTGAATTGAATAATTATTATCATTCTGCCATATGGATGCCTAATGCAATTCAGGATGAAATAGTGACTAGACTGGTGAAAAATATAAGGTAAATGCCCTTTTCTTTCTCACTTGGAATAATCTGGTCAATGTGAAAAGAAGGACCCCCTCCCCCAACCTCTCAGCTCTTTATTTGGAAGAAATTTATGCCCCAAAATGGACTCCAAAATCATGGGTCAACTTATATATGGGGCAGTAAGGTAATACAGTGGGTAGTTCCGGACCCCCCCACGTAAGGCGAATCCCGCCTATGCTCAAGCCCCATTCATTTGAATGGGGCTCGTGTGCGGCGGTGCGGTGGCGCAGGAGCGTGCAGGGTGCCACCGGCATGCACCCCATTCATTTGAATGGGATGCACCACCCCTTGTGCCCCGTGTGCTCCCTACGACTTGAGCGCATATGCTCAAGTCTGCGTAAAGTGCGCCCGCATATAACGCGGGTGCACTGTACTGCTTGTTAAGTTCCTAAAAGAAGCACCCATCTTCGTAGCCAGGGATCTTTAAACAGCTCCCCGTTTGAGTTCCTGTGCACGCACACTGCATGTATCAGCCTTCTCTCACAGTTAGAGCTAACAAACGGCTGTTGAGCAAAGGGACAAACACAGAGAGAGTATGTACCCCGTTTTGCAAGCCATGAGCCTTGGAAATCCTGGGGGTAAAGGGAGGTGTGTGTGCGCGCATGTGTGTGCACGTACACACTCCGAGATTTGTTTCCCCATTTTCCATGCTGAGACTGTTACCCTTGGGAGAGGTCCAGAGAGGGAGAACTAGGGAGAGAAGTGTTTTAGATTTTTTGTAACATGCCCCAGTGTTTGACCCTCGACTTATCCATGGTTCATATCAAAATCCAACATTTTGGCCTCAAAACTGGCTTCGACTTATACATGAGGTCGACTTATGCATGTGTATATACGGTAGTAGTAGCTACAAAATCTACAGTGTTGTAGAAAGAGATGGCTTTTAGTAACTGTAAATAGATGAGAGTACAGAGACTGAAGTGGTAGGATGGAAAGTTCCCAAGTGCAGAGGAAAGATAATCAAAGGGCATGGGAGATGTATTTCTTGGGGTCACACTGGATAGAAATATGGCATCCAGAATGCCCCATGGGAAGCTTTATTGCTTCCTGTGGGAAATAATCCTATATGACATTTATAAAATATAGCAGTATGCCAGTATGTATCTTCTGCTGTCTGCCTCCTGGAGAATGAATCATCATAAACATAAATCCATCTTTCCTATTTAGCTTTTCCTGAGCCCATCTCTTTAGTGACATTTGGGGACTGTTTGCCAAATGAGATGAAAGCAAACGGAAGGAAATGCTTGTTTTGTTCTGAGCTAGAAAAGAACTAAGGAAATGCAATGGTGGGGAGTGGTTCTTTGTTTCCAAGGAAAACAAGTCAGGACATCAAATATCCCAGATGCCTGGGTATTTGAATGTTTTTATGCTTCTTTTCAACCCTGCACAAGACAAGTGCCTGCACATGTAACACTGGCACTTAGGAATTCCATATTCCTAATACAGTAGTCAGCCATGAATAAACAGCTATAGCTATATTTCAGATCAAGGAACTGGCAAACCACCTGTGAGTATTCCTAGCCTAAGGGAACCATATGAAATTCATAGAGTCCCAGTAACAAAACAAAAACACACACACACAGAGAGAGAGAGAGAGAGAGAGAGAGAGAGAGAGTAGACTTCTAATAGAAGAACTGTATGCAGAGGGGAAAATAGTTTAAATGTGGGGCAGGGGAGTAACCTCATTGCCCTGGTGCCCCTGCTCTAATGATTAATTTTCATGCCCCCTTGAAGTCTTTTTTATAACACTGAGTATGCTTTCTGAGAAAAGTAGTTTAACGCCCTCTCCCCCCCCCCCCATCTCTCTCTTCCTGTCTGGCATATTCACAAAACAGAGTGCCTGGCTCAGTGTTATATTGGTGATTGTCATTTTACATGTCTTTGTCACTACGCATTCTCTCCACAAAATGTTGGTCATGTTCTTGGCCTCTCCTTTTCTCTCTTCACAGGATAAAATTCAGCCCCTTTCTTTTCTCCTTCATTCTGATCAAGTCAAGATAGAAAGGGCATTTGATTAATGGGAGCAGCATTTCTTGCAGTTTCCCCTGACATTCTGTTGAAGTTTGTTTCATAGCTTAGTGCTCATCTGAAACTATTTTAGGTATATATTTCATAAAGGAAGCAGAGTATGCATCAGTCAGCCATGAATACATTTTAAAGCCATTGCTTACTTATTGGAGGAGTAGATCATTTTGTGCAGGGTATATGTGTGTGCGTTTGTCTCTGATGGATTTGGCCTTTGCTGCATGTTATAGAGCCATA
Source organism: Sceloporus undulatus (assembly GCF_019175285.1). Classification (NCBI taxonomy): domain Eukaryota; kingdom Metazoa; phylum Chordata; class Lepidosauria; order Squamata; family Phrynosomatidae; genus Sceloporus; species Sceloporus undulatus. The sequence continues at coordinate 260,605,777 of NC_056522.1, forward strand.
GTTCCAGTATTAATAATAAGTAAAATAAAAGAAGAAATAATATTTAGGAAGCCTTGACTGTCAGTTAACTATCACTGTTTAATACACTTCAAACAAAGCCTAATCCTTCAGTTGTTTTTGTGTGGATCCAATTTTAGTAGTTTATTAAAAATAAACAATAAGGGAAAAACCTGGATCCATTTACAGCAAGCATGGAAATAGAAAACATCAAAATATAACAGTAAAGTAAAACAGGTTAATAATCAAACATTTTTTGTGATTATAAAGGAGAGCATAAATGAAGATTCTGGTATCTTAATAGCTTAACCGGAAATACTTTTTCCTAAACAGTCCTTGATATCAAAGGCCTCCGCCTCTGTTGTCCTGCCAGCCATGTGGAATAGGCTCCCCACTGAGATTAGCCAGGGACTGGATGTTTCAGCTATCAGTGAAAGACTTATCTCTTTACCCAGCTATTTTCCTGAATATTTTCCTGATTGTTAACCTCACAGGTTACTCTTGGGGTTTTTCCTATTATCTTTTAATGGATTTGTTGTTGCTATTGTTGTTTTTAACATATTGATTTTATTGTATTTGTTGTGAACTAGTTGGAATTTTTTTAGTTTTCTTGAAAAAGGAAAGTGGTATAAAAATACTATAAACTATAAATAACCTAGTTCTAGTAAACTCAAAGGATCTGTCTTTTCTAAATAGCACATTTCCTATTGCGCTCTGAATCACCTACACAGGATGGGTGAGCTTCTACGTCAGAAGCAGACAATTTCTTGGTGCTGTGGGGACCAATTGCCTGCCCCAGAACCCGGTGAAGTGGCATTCATTGCTGATTGCCATTGGATTTGTTTTCTCAGAGCTGGCAGCAAAAATCAACACTTTCATTTAGCAGGTAAATGGGGCATGTATCTTGTTTTAAGAAAGAATCATATCCCCAGGAGCTTCCTATCTCATTTACCTGTAAATAATAGTGGTGATTTATGCCACTGCTACCAAAGTACCAGCAGATTTGATGACAGGGAAGGTGATTCAGGAGAAGTATCACAGAATATCTGTGTGAATGACCTTTGACCTATAACTTGTGAGCTGCCCTGTTTAGGATAGTAGAATGCTAGATCATTCAGAAAGTCAGAAAATGTCTGTATAGTCTTTGTCAGGGGTCGGCAACCCCCGGCCCGTGGGCCGGATCCGGCCCCACGAGGCCTTGGGACCGGCCCGAGCCCAGTCCTGCCACCGATTGCCGCTGGTGCGGGGCCAAAGGCGACTCGCGCAAAAGGCCAAAGGCCCCGCGCCAGCGGCAATCAGTGGCAGGACCAGGCTTCTTGCGCGGGGCCTTTGGCCTGTCATGTGAGCGGCCCTCAGCCGGCAGACAGGCAGGGCCAAGGAGCCCCGCTTCAG
>NC_056522.1:260607265-260609268 GCF_019175285.1 Sceloporus undulatus
GGTCTTTGTACTGCGATTACCTCACAGCTAATATTATCCACTGTTCCATAAATTAGGCTGAATGATCTTAATTATGTCATTATCGCTAAACATTTTTAGCAATTGAAATGTACCAGAAAGGGCTTGAAAACAAATGTTTCAGGCTAACTAAGATCATTTCTGAAACCTTACCATGGGGAAGACAACTCATTACTCAAAATGTGCTAACTAAACTTATGTTTTCTTGTCATATGTATATCAAATATATTGAGGTATATATCTTATTCAGCATTCTTCCTATTAATTGATAAGCAAAATCATTAAATAGAACTTTGACATGTACAATGGATCTGTATTCTAAGCAGAATACAAACCTTTGTTCCCAGGTCTGGAAGAAAGCTGGACATCTTGTTCATGAACAAATGCTATAGATGTCAGAACTGGTTTTTCCTCCTCTCTGTGCAACTGAAAGAAAATAACTCTGAAGCTTCAGTCTATATCCTAGGGAGCTGCCACCTAAAACTTGTATGGGTCAGCAGTGTCAGACTGCAAGTCCTCAATTCTGTTCAGTCTCTTCAAGGCCAGAAGTGTCTTGTTTGTGCCAAATCACAGGCCAGGATCAATACATGGAGTGGATAGGTCTTTTCAATCCACTTAGTGTGAGTGAGGGCTTTGGTACAGTGTCTTCCTCCCAGAAGCAATTTATTGAGTCCTTCCCTCCCTTCAAGTGTGGTAAATGTGAGTTTGAGCGATGGGAGCTCTCTGGCTAAGAGATTCGTATTACACAGGAGAGCAGTCTTTCTGCCAATATGCAGTTAAGATCTATCTGTGAACACTGCTGCCCAGCCAAGATGTGGTGCCCTAAGAAACTATTTGGTTGTGTCCATCCCAGTTTACTCTCTGGGGCTGATATCCTGAAAATCTTTTAACAGCTAGAGCTCTAGCCTGTTCAAGCATCCTTTCCTAAGCAAGTTTATGCTGCCCTTGAATTCAGTAGAAGTTAACAGTGAGCAAGGACCACATACTTTTGTGTTCAACCCAAACTGCCTCTCATAGGCAGAATTCTATCTCATTAAATATTTAGTTAAAAAAAGTTACCTAAGGAAAAGTTAGTTTAGATAGCAAAGGGTGACGAGCTGTTTGAGCAACTTCATCTCCCTAGCAATTCCATCTCTGGAGCCGGAGTCTGTGTGTCCAGGCAGCATATTTCCACACTGTTAAATGTGTGATTCAGCAGTAAGCCAAAAATAGGACCCAGGAAAAGGTGTAAAGCTGTCTGTTATTTTGCACTGTACTCTCAGCAGAATTGCTTCTTTGGTGTAAGAGAGTCATGTTTGTCGTGATAGTCCACTAGTCTGCTGTTTTATAACAAGCAGGGGAGTTGGCATGAAACCTGGCACAGTCCTTGCATAGCTTGCAGTTGTTGTAGACTCTGAATCAACATGCACCAGTTTCAGAAAAATCTTTGACACAAGTACATTTGCAGCCTGATCCTAAGCACGTTTACTAAAAAGTAATTCCTGCTGACATGCCCTAAAATACCCTAAAGACATGAGATCCCATCTGATTATGGAAGTTAAGCAGGGTCATCCTGGTTAGAACATGGATAGGAGACTGCTAATGAATATCGATAATTGGGGCTGTGCCTGAGCTGGATGGGGTTATATTCCCCCCTGAAAACTCAGGCTCACAGCTTGAATATGCTGCTGGACTCAATTCTGAGCCTGGATACCAAGGTTTCAGCAGTGGCCAGGAGTGTATTTGCACAATTAAAACTAGTGCGCCAGTTGAGCCTATTCCTTGAAATGTCACATCTGGCTATAGTGACGCATGCTTTGGTTATATCCCATTTGGACTATTGTAACACACTCTACATGGGGCTGCCTTTGGAAACTGTTTGGAAACTTCAGCAGGTCCAAAATGCGGCAGCTGGAACACTGACCGGAGCTAGTTACAGGGAGCATATAACTCCTGTATTGAAACAATTTCACTGGCTACCAGTTCATTTTCGAGCACAATTCAAA
>NC_056522.1:260609293-260641722 GCF_019175285.1 Sceloporus undulatus
GTGTTGCGTCTGACCTTCTATAACGCCCTTCATGCTAAGGTCCAGACTATTTGAAGACCGTATCTCCCCTAACGAACCAGCTAGAGCCCTACAGATCCTTCAGGAGAGGCTTCTCTTGGCCCCGCCACCATCCTAGGCTCACGTTGAGGACACGAGAGAGAGCCTTCTCAGTGGCTTGCTCCCCCCTGTAGAACTCCCTTGCCACAGGAGGCTGGCTGGCCCTCCTCCTCCTGCACCTTCTCTGGCAAGCAAAACATTTTTATTCCATCAAGCTTTTAAAAATAACAATCAATAATAAATAAAACAAAAACCACGGTGCTGTAGGTTTATTTCCACAGGCAGGAAGAAAGTCATGGGCTTGCCAAAATCAATAAGCGACTTGAAAATAGGCACGTGTGCACATGCAACTGCAGCCTTGGAGGTCTGGTCATCATCTGTTGATACTTTCTTGGCTGCTCATAAATCTGAGTTTCAGGTTTAAAATTGACCAATGCAGATCTTTCATTCATCAGAGTTTTCATATGTTTGAAGCCAACTTGACAGAAATATGACAAATATCCAAAATAGACATTCATTGAAGAAAGTACCCTGATTTTTGTGTTTTGTTTTAGCAATAGCAGTACATTTCTATACCACTTTCAGTGAACTAACACTCCCTAAGCAGTTTACAATGTGTGAGCCAATGCCCCCACAACCTGGGTACTCATTTTAATCTGACCCATGAAAAGGATGGGACGGCTGAGTGGACCTTGGAGCACTGCTGGACTCAACTCACAACCTTGTGGCTTGCAGTTACTGGCATTTAGCCACTGTGCAACCCGGTCTGTAATTTAGAGCCTGTACAGACCGGTGTTATATGCCGCATGGGAATGTGGTGTATGCATCCCAGCTGCCCCAATGCCAGCATCACTAACTCACATGGCAGGGGCATTGATAGTCACGCTCCATTGGCACAGCATTTAAATGCACTGTGGCAAAGGAGCACCAAAAAGCCGCCATAGCTAGAGCACCCTTTCTGTGATGTGAAAGGCCAAATTTTTGCAGCTTCTTTTTGCCGCCACAGAAAGGCCAGATTGGGGACGCTTGGCCTGCGATTGCCACAGCCTCGATCCGTGAGGAAAGGGTGGCACAGAGCTTGCCCCTTAGGGTGGTTCGGTTGGGCCCCTAACTTAGCAATTTTCCCCTAAGAGTTTTATGATATTTATTATGTGGTTTTTACATATTGATATTTACATTTATCGCCCTCCCTTTCCTTCCACTGAACTTAAAGGAGCCTCCATGGTGTTCCTATAGGCCTTAACCATCCTTCTGAGTAGGCCAGGCTGAGAGATGTGTGTACTTGCTCAACGTCTCCCAGAGAGTTCATGACTCTCGGACTTGGACCTAGATCTTCACACCTGACTTTGCTTACATTCCCATTGGTGGTGTTGCTGAGCTCTGCACATCTGTGTAGAATAAAGTGAAGAAGGTTCTGTGAACATGAGGGGAAACTCTGATCAAAAGGTGGCTTGTGGTCTGAGAATTAAGAGGAGCTTACTTCATAGAAACCCACCACCACTACCTATCCATTGCCTAATTGGAACAAATACTATAGAGTTAAAGTTATAAAGAAACGACTGACCTGCCACAGCTGACCAGCATGCTGGCATTTTGTCAGAACCCCTGGAGACCTGGTCTGCCATGGCTTAATCAACGTCCATGTTCTTTGTATGTTTTAAAACCTAGTGGGCATACACTGTTTATGGTCCCGCAGTTTGCACGTCATTGTAGGCGAGGCTCATTATCCAACAGAAATCATTTCCCCTCATCTGTAAAACCCAACATGTATACCAAGAGAAACAAAACATCGTGACACATCTGATATTCAACTGCAACCTGAAGTATATTGATGTGTGCATTTTAGGTATTTTGCACACTTTCTTTGTTTATTTGATGCATTTTTCTAATTTGTCTTTTTCTGTGTGCCCATAGGTACCTACATTGTTCTATTACTTTTGTTAAAAGGAGAAAAAGTATTATATGGCACTGAGACTTCGGTCAAAATGCATTTAGCTTATTTGTATTTTTACAATTCAATCTATAATTGGTTTGATGTATTTCTATTTATTAACTTCTGTAAGATTTAATTATGATATATATTAGGTACATATTTATTTATTGTCTTGGTTCCAGTTCCTTGTGGCAGTATTGGGGATATAAATTTTTTTGTGTTGGGAATAATCCACTTCTGTTGCTTTTTTTTTTGTCGCCAGGGAACCATGTTGTGGAAGCTATCTTTTGCCGAAAATAGGAGGTTACTAGTGATGAGGAGTCGCCAGGCTGGCCCTATCATTAGTAGTGCTGCAAGGCAGAGGTGACAACAGCCCAAACAACCACCCCTGTGGATGGCAAAGCTGTAAGGGGGCAAAAGGGTCTGGAGACGTGTTCCTAAACTCGCCTGCATTTCTTACAGAACCTGGCTCTCAGACACACAGCAAGACCTTTAGAATCATCCAACAGTGGAGGGGCTTGTAGTGTTATCTGGCTCTTTCCACTGTGATCTGCTGCTGCTTCCATTTCTGTCATCCTCTGCCTTTCTTTTTGGGTGGGTGGTTTGCTTCAAGAGTGATCACCTGGTGAGCAAGTACAGTGGTACCCCGGGATACGAATTACCCAGCTTACAATTTTCGGGATACGAAAAAATCCCATAGATTTTATTGTTCGGCTTACAAGGTTTGTCGGGTTACGAAAAAACTCGGCTATTTTCCTACCCCACCGGGAGGGCAGCAGAGAGCTATTTTTTCCATTAGCGCCTATGCAATTCAGGTTACGAAGGTTTTCGGTTCGCGAAATTAGCCGCGGGAACGAAGTAATTTCGTAACCCAGGTACCACTGTAAGTGGGTCAGGGAAACTCACAACTGGCTCCATTCATCCTCCATAGGTTATGTGTATGTGTTCACTGGCATCACGGGCATCATGACCCTTCACTCTGCCTCTGCAAGGAAGTAGATTGGGCAACCCTAACCATTGATAGTGTTGTAAAATTATTGAGAATAAATACTGAGAGAATGTTTTCCAACAAATATTGAGATGTTTGTTAATATCTTTTAAACAAATTTATTAGTAGTAATTTTGTGTTCTTTAGAGCAATTTTTAAAACCAGAAACCATTTCCAGTGATTAAAGTGACATGAGAGAAAGTGGAAAAAGGAAGAATGGATCTAAAGCACAGGCAATTCCCCAGCCAGCCCGGCCTGGACTGGGTAAAGACTTACAGAGAGGAAGTGGCACACTCACATATAAAAACAAGCCTCTGGTGGTTGTGCAACAAAGGCATTTTCTTTTTCATCTCCCTTCCTTTGCCTTCCAAGGAACAAAAGGAAAAAGAGAAGGAGGTGGGGAGAGAGTGGAAAGACCATGAGGATGGAAAAGAGGGCAGTGGGGAAGGTGGCAGGGATGGAGGGGGGGAGATGGAGAAGGGCAAGCTGTGGGAAGGAAAGGGATGGAGGCTGAAAGGAACAGAAAGGTAGGGTGCTCTTTAGAATCATAGATATCCTGATGTTGTGTAAAGTCTTGAACCATTTGGAATGTTTCAAGACTGCTCTGTAACATTCAGGATGAACAAAAGTGAATACAAATATATTATTTTGTGAGATAATGAAAAATCAGAAACACAAAATTCCCAGAGAGTATTTTTTGAGAAAAGTTTTGAGATATTTCTGAAACATTTGCCTTCACATCACTAAGCTGGAGCCGCGAGCCAAATGTTAGAGAGGAATCTTAACGTGCCCTCTAGGCTGGAGGTTTTTTTTTTTTTTTGTTTTTTTTTTTTTTTTTTTTTTTTTTTTTTTTTTTTGTTTTTTTTTTGATTGTTTTTTTTTTTTTTTTTTTTTTTTTTTTTTTTTTTTTTTTTTTTTTTTTTTTTTTGTTTTTTTTTTTGTTTTTTTTTTTTTTTTTTTTTTTTTTTTTTGTTTTTTTTTTTTTTTGTGTGTTTTTTTTTTTTTTTTTTTTTTTTTTTTTTTTTTTTTGTTTTTTTTTTTTTTTTTTTTTTTTTTTTTTTTTTTTTTTTTGTTTTTTTTTTTGTTTGTTTTTTGTTTTTTGTTGTTTTTTTTTTTTTTTTTTTTTTCCTTGCCCATTATGTAACGTTGTCATTAAATGTAATTAACATGACACTGGATGGAGCTCAGGCAAGCTGCTTAGTGCAAGTGTAATAAGGGAAACTCTGACAAATGCTGTGTCTGTCTTTTCTCTAAAGCTGGGGCAAGCCCAACAGTTAACTGTTTGCTTGAGGACATACCCGGAACATGCCCCCTTACCTGCTGGCTTCACACCCAGCCTGTGAAGGTGGCCTTCTTTCTCCCCAAACCCATGTGGGCCTGAATTGTCAAGATCCTTATAATTCCTTTGTCTTCAGATTCCGAATGTTCTTCTAGCACAAGGGTACACAGTAGGTCGGCAGCATGCCTCTGTTAATACTCCTGTGGATCTCGATCAACTAGGCCACAGGCTGAAGTTGGTTCTTCTTTCTCCCTGGGGACTTCCTGGGGGTTTGTAGTCCATGAACGTACCCTGTCTCCGCTGCTACACTGGGCTCTTGAGCCTTTTTCACACTCCATCCGTGTTTTGGTGTGTATGGTACCCGCCCTTGGGTTGATCTTGCCCCACCTGGGCTAACCTATGGATGAGTACATGTGCCAAGGCTCCCGGTGCTTCCACCACTCTGCTTAGTTTTTCTGCCCAAAAAGTCCTCCCCAATGTCTGCACTCTAATTCCACTTTAACTCCCCTGGCTACATCCTCTGGCCTCCTCCGTTTGGCCGGTTTGTCCGAGACATCCGCGGCAACTCGCTTCTGGCTGCCCATGTTTAAGTTTCACCTCCCCCACTGCGCCGGCGTGCTTCCCCCTGGGTGCTTCCGTGGCGATCCGCCGCCCTATAACTGTGCCGTCTGACCGGACCCCCTGTGCTACCCCCGAGGTGCTGTGGTTGTCCGCACTCCGTGGCCCTGTTTCCTGCTGCATGACGCTTCTTGCCTTTCTGGCCCTTTGGTCTCTGTGTGTCACCCTCGTCCTGAAGGGTCCCGGCCTGCCTTTCCCTTCCTGCCCGCTTCCGGCGCCCTGCCTTCTGCGCCTTCGTTTTCTTTGATCCTGGGCTGGCTGTCCATCCTCCCCCCTCTCTCCCTCCTCGCGCCTCGTTTTTTCCTGTGCACCTGGCCACCCACGGCTGCGGTCTCCCTGATTTATACTCAGTGCCTTCCTGAAAGCTCAAGCAGACCAGGAATCTTGGTGAGAGTAGGGGAGGCAGCGACTGGTTTTAGTAGCGACGGGATTTGTTGTGCAGAGATAAAACTCTCTCTGCACAGACCTGGGGTTCCCCTGGCATATTCCTGCTATGGGAGACTCAGCTAACCACTGCCTCAGTGCACTAAGCAGGCAGATGTTTGTTCATGAAGTTTTGATGGTATGGTCTCATGATTTCTCATTAATAATTGCAGGTGATGTAATCCCTCGCAGGCTGGGTCTGTTTTAGCTGCTAGGCTTCAAGGGCTTCACTTTCCCTGTACCAGCGATGCAAGGGAAGCTTATGAGAGCATAAAGCCAGGAGTCGTTATTGGGTTGACACAATAGTGAAACGGTCTCCTAGAACTGGGCATAGTTCAGTCAAGCTCATTTCTTCCCCCTTGGTGATATGGAATTGCTCCTTAGGTTCCTTATCTTCTCGTAATGATTCTTACCCTAGCAAGTTTCTCACCAAATTTAACACCTGTTCAGCGCCTTTGCGTAGATTTGAGCCCTATATTCACACTGAGATCCTGTTATAAGGTCCAGTAGCTAATCAATCATCAGCTCTGCCATCTTAAAGAGTGGGATTGTTGTTCAGACACGTCAGCAGAAATTAAGCACTTAACCCTGCCTTAACCACATACCGAACGCTGTCAAACTTGTGCTGCTTTTTAACCGGGATTTTCTGAAGTTTACATAAAGCGGCACGATTTTGCAGTCTTTTGATGAGTTGAATGTCCTGTTAATGTTTAATTCGCAGAGTCGACATCAATCTGAAAACAATCCCCGCTGCCTGTGAGATTTTCCTGGGTGTTAACCCCATTATGCATAGGCTTGTGGATGCTTCCCCCGTGTGTGATTAGAATCATAGACTCGAGAATCATAGAATAATGAGAGTTGGAAAAGACCACAAGGGCCATCCAGTCCAACCCACCCCCAGGAACTCTCAGTCAAAGCATACACGACAGATGGCCATCCAGCCTCTGTTTAAGACACTCCAAGGAGGGAGATTCACTATCACTCCGAGGGAGTGTGATCCACTGTCGGACAGCCCCTACTGTTAAGGAAGTTCTCCTAATGTGGAATCCTTTTCCTGTAGCTTGCATCCATTGTTCCGGGTCCTAGTCTCGGAAGCAGAGGCAGAAAACAAGTGGCCTCCCCTCAATGTGACATCCCTTCAGTATATTAAACAGGGCTTAAGCTTCTTCTCTTCTCAAGCTGAACATCCCAGGCTCCCTAATCGGCCTCTCATAGGCATGGTCCCAAACCCTTCACCATTTAATCATGTTCCCTTTGGGACATCTCCAGTTTCTCCATATCCTTTTAAATTGGTAGCCCAGAATGGACACAATATTCCAGGTGGGCCTACCGAGCAGAATGATAGTTTTCTTCCTCTGATTCGAGACATATGCTCGATTGATGCAGCAAATCACATTGGCCTTCTTTAGCTGCCGCTCCCCGAGACGGTTTGACTCATTTTCAACTTGTTGGTCTTGGGCTCCCGATCCCTTGCACATGTATCTTGTTCAGACAGGTGTCCCCATCCTATATCTGTGCATTCATTTTTTTTGCCCTAATGCAATACCTACATTTCTGTGTTGAATTTCAGTTGTTAGCTTTGGTCAAGCTTCCTAATCTATTAAGGTCATTTGAATTTGATCCTGTCCTCTGAGTGATTAGCTATTCCCCTAATTTGTGTCATCTGCAAATTGATAAGTATGCTCCCCAATTCTGTCATCTAGGTCATGATAAAGATGTTGAATAAGATGGCCCTAGGACAGAGCCCCGTGGGACCACACTGGTCACTTCTCTCCAGGATAAAGGTGCCATTGTTGAGCACCTTTGGGTTCGCCGGTCAAACCGTTACAAACCATGTAACAGTTGCCTTGTCTATCCCACATTTACAGATTGTTTGCAAGAATGTATGGGAAACCTTGTCAAAGGCCGTTACTGAATCAGATAACATTCCACAGCATTCCTTCATCTACAAGCTGGTAATTTTCTATCAAAAAAAGAGCTAGATTTTTGTCTGGCATGACTTGTTTCTCTGAACCCCATGTTGACTTTTTGGGATTAATGGCATGCCTTAGAGTTTACAGATCTTTGTTTAATGATCTGCCGAGAATCTTTCCTGGTATTGATGTCCCAAACGGGATGATAATTTTGGGATCCTCTTTTTTCCCCTATTGAAAAGACAGGGACAACTTGTTGCCCTCCTCCAGTCTGCTGGCGACTTCTCCGTTCTCCAGGAGTTTTAACAGATATTGCCAATGGCTCTGATATTACATTTGCCATTTGCCAGCTCTTTTAATACCCTTGGATGAGTTCATCTGGTCCGGGAGACTTATATTCATTTAGATTAACCATAATTCCTGTACTATCTCTTTACTTATTCTGTGCTGAATTTCCCCTATTCTGTCCTCTGCTCCATTATCCTCACGTTGATGCCCTTGGTGGCGCAGTGTTACATGCCTGTTACTGCAGGCCACTCACTTCAAACCACAAGGTTGCAAGTTCAAGCCCAGCAAAAGCGTCTCACGCTTGACTCGGCTTGCATCCTTACAGGTTCGTCTACAATGAGTACCCAGCTTGTTGGGGGGCAATTCGCTTACAGTTGTGTACAAACCACTTCAGACCATCGTCTTAGGCGGTATGAAGTCGCTATATTAACTGAAGGTTTGTTTGAATTGTTTTTGAGCCACCCTTTTTGCCTTTTGTCCTGAGAAGATGATGCTGTCAAGTAGGTGTTGAGTTTATTCTGTATCTGTTCTGGTCTTTCTTTTCTTCTGGTTCTGGGGGTGTCCTGCCTTTTCTCTGGTCTGGTCTGTGATGCATTTTTGCCCTCTTTTCCACGCTGGGTGCCCCTTACCCATTGTCCTTTTTCTCTCCTTTTGCTGCGGACATATCCAAAAAACACCCTTTTATGCTGCTTGCATGTGCTTTGAATTTCTCTTTGGTGATTTCCTCCCTGTTTTCCATTTTTGGGGTGCGGCCAATTTAAGCTGTCAGGATAGCGAGGCAGTGCTCAGTCTTCTCTTCCATTCCCTCCTTCAACACAGATGACTTGTTTGTCTTGTTCTATCAAAGAGGCTATACACTCTGGTAGCTGGGAAGGGCAGTGGTACACAACGTACCAAATATAATGAAAGCCATAATGGCAGTGGTGATGCATTGCTGAGGCGGAGAATTAAACCTTGTTGTTACGTCCCTGCGCTTTTAAAAAGTGACCTGTTTCTTCTTCAATGGCAAACCCGCAGGGAGCACTCCAGTCCTTTAAGCAACCTTTGGGGTTCGGGGGAGGAAATGAACTTTTTACCTTTTGTTCTTTTTTATTTGCAAAAGGTCAACAACTGCTGCCAAGCATGAGGGGGGTGGGGGGGGGTGTGGGCTTGATGTTGCCTTCAGTCACTTCTGGCAGGCGCATTTGCGACCTGTCCCACAACATTCCACCATAAAACTTCTCAACTATTAATACATGTGAAAAGATGCGCATACAAATACATATACCGTTGGCAGGGTCAGACACATCAGTCCGAGGCCGATCGGCAACCGCCTCTCCTTTTGCATGCGTGCCTGCACTGCCGAGACCCAATTGGCGCGTGTGCGGTTTTGCGGCTATAAAACGGAGCTGCTGAAAAGCGACTCCTTTCTGCGCCGTCGCATAACCCTGCTGGTTGAGAGCGAGTAGCACGTCGTCTGCTGCGTGGCTCCATCTGGACAGTGCGCAGGCAGCTTATGGTGTAACGGGCGACGTGTTACGGTTTGCAGGGCGTGTGCGCGGCGCCACTCCCAAGGCAACCTCGAGCACATCTCCATGATGCCACAATGGTCCTGGTTGGATAGCGGCCACTACTTTCTTAGTGCAGAATATAGTAGTAGGACCCTAATGATGTCAGTTGCTGTAGGGAAGGCGTGTAAAGCTCACAAGAGAAATGTGTACCACTTAAAGATCCACTTCAGGTCAGATATTTTCAACTCTGTTAACTACGCTACTGAATATTTATTGCACCATAACCTGAATCATCCAAAAAGATTTAGACCAATTGAAAGACGGTGGCAGAACCTGGGCATTGAAAACATTTCCAGGAGAATTCTCTGGGGTTTTTTTTAGTCCTTTCTTTTTACTGCTAGCACTTTTCATTTAGGGGCCTGCAGTTTGAGAAAGTGAGAAGGTGTTATTGTGGGCTGGTGCATTCATCTGTCCCTGTCACTTCCCCCATCTTCACAGGCTAGTGGGTTGTGAGCTGGCTCCATGAATCTGAAATAGGTGCCTGACTTTTGATTGCTATGGAGTGAAGGCTAGTGTGGGCTATGACCTTTTTGGCTCTTCTTCCTGGCTTAATGTGTTCATCTGCCTTTGCCCTCTTGCAGATGGTGAGCGGCTGGGTGAGGTGACCAGACCCTGGCCAGGCGGGTGGCTGGGGGCCCATGCATCCTATCCATCAGAGAAGACAGAAGACTCCATCGACGAAGCCAGGCGGATGAGGCGATGGTAAATCTCACGCTTGTTGTCTAGGTTCTTGCCTCTTTTCTCCCTGGTGTGTGTTCCTTTGGAAAAGAAATACATTTTTCTAAGGGTTTTGTTTTGTGTGTGAACAAAGCTACCTTGCCTCCTATTCTGTTTCTACTATTGCATTCTAGGGCGAATGGGATGTGCTGTTTATTGTTTTCATTCAGTATTTCAGGGGGTACTCAATTTAGTCCACCTGCTGAAACTTGCCAGTTCATTAAGGCCTGATGGGCCTCATTAATTCAACCAACATGACATTATGCCGCGTACAGTGGGTGCTCGTCGGGTTACGTAAATTAATTCGTAACGCGGCCGCTTTCGTATACCCGACAAGCCTTCGTAGAGGCCGTAATTCGCATAGGGCCTAATGGGGAAAAGCCGCGATTCCGTGCGACAAAGCCGAAAAAAGCACCAAAAACGTTTTTTCGTTAACCCGAAAAAACATTCGTAACCCGAAAACAATTCATTCCCTATGGGATTTTTTCGTATTCCCCGAAAATTTGCGTTAGCCTGGTGGTATTTCGTATCCGCGGCTTCCACTTGTGAGTTATCTTGTGGGTATGTTCAGGCTATGGCAGTCCATGTTCTAGAAGCAGTTTCCTTCTGACGTTTCGCCCGCATCTTCTGTGGCTGGCATCTTAGAGATGCCAGCCACAGAGTGCTGGCAAAACGTCAGAAAGACAATCTTGGCTAGCAACATGGCCAACATAACCGACGAAGAACCACACCAAAACCTATGGATGCTGGCCATGAAGCCTTCGACTTCACTATGTCACATAGGTCTTTTCAATCAGTTTTTACAAATCTGTTTATGATGTAATTTTATGGTTTTTAGCTTTAACTTAATTTATTTTACTGTTTTTAAACAGTTTAATTCTGTTTATAATGTTTATTAGCTGCCCTGGAGATAGTTTGTATGTTTGTGTGTTGTGTGTTGTTATTTTTGCTGTGCATCTCAGGAGTTATTCTCATTTCTGGTAAACCCAAGGCCGAGCCTAGTCTGCGGCTTTTCTTTGAGCAGATTTCTTGCAGCGAAACATTCTTCCTCCTGCCCTCCTCTGAGGCGAGCGAGTGAGGACTTGCTCAAGATCACTCGTGTGGTTTTCCATGGCTGAGTGAGGTTTCAAAACTCTGGGTCTCTAGCAGCACGCTTGGTTCCACACCTTTGCTTGGGGCCGCGACCACTTGGCAGATGAACGGGGGCCCTGGCCTGCCCTGCAGCCTCTCTGGGTCTTTGGGACCGGCCCGGCACCGGGGGCAGGGACTTTTGGCCGCCTAACAGTGTCCCACCCCTTTCCCTGGCCTCCCAACAATTAGGGAGTCCGTTCGACGTGGAACGGGGGGGGACTTCTGGCATCTGGCGCAACACGGGCCGCGTCTGGTACTTTGGCACGTCCCCGGTCCTCCTTGCTCTCCCGCCGGTTGCCAGCAGTCTTGAGACGAAAGGGCGGAGGAGGGAGGTCTGTTTCCCATCCCCGTCTCCCCCCGTGTGCCTGCATACCACCGCAACGAGGGAGAAGTAGGTAGCTCGTCCCCATCTCCTCGGCGAGGTGCCTGCAGCCACGGGAAGAAAGGGGACGAAGGAGGGAGCCCATCCCCGCTCCCCTCTCCCTGCGGGTGCCTGCGCCGCAGGACGAAGGGGGAGGGAGGAACCCGCCCCCATCTCCCCCGGTGTTCTGCACCATGAGAAGAAGGAGAGAGAGGAGGGACCGTCCTGTCTCCCTGGGTGGCTGCAGTCGGCGGGAAGAAGGGGAGGAGGGAGGAGCCTGTCCCTGTCCCAGTCTTCACAGGGGTGCCTGCAGCTGCGGGAAGAAGGGGAAGAAGAGGGAACCCGACTCTGTCCCCCTTCTCCCCACGGTTGTCTGGCAGCTGCCGAGAGAGAGGAGGGAGGAAGGAACCACCCGACCACATCCCACTCTCCCCGCGGGTTGCTTGTCAGGTCGTGGAATAGATGGATGGGGCAGGGCTCCTTCCTCTCCCCTCCTCCCCTTCTCCCTGACGTGGCCTGCGCCACGCCAGCGCCGCCACCCACAGGGAGAAGGGGAGGGGGGAGGCAGGGAGGATTCCCATCCTGGCGACCCCCAGGTTGGGAACCCTGCTCTAGAACGGGGTCCTACCCTATGGGTCGCTTGACCCTTTCTTGGGGGCGCCAGTTTGGATTCCCCTTGCCTCCCCCTCCTCCCTTTTTCCCTGCGGATGCCGGCGCTACCTCCGGCAACCGCAAGGAGAAGGGGCCGGCGCACCTCATCCTTTTCCCTTCTCTCCGTGGGTGCCATCGAAGGCTCCACGAGGAGAAGAGGAAAGGGGCAGGGCCGTTGGCCTCCTACCGCTTCTCCCTGCGGGTGCCTTCCAAAGCACTACGAGGAGAACGGGAAAAGGGCCAGGCCACCTCATCCTCTCCCTTCTCCCCACAGTGCCATTGAAGGCCACCCGCGAAGAGAAGAGAAAAGGGCCGGGGCGCCGCCTTTCTCCGCTTCTCCCATGGGTTGACATCAAAGGCCCCGCAGGTAGAAGGGGAAAAGGAGGGGATGCAAGCCCCAGTGGCCATTGTGGCCGAAGTCTCACCCCTTCTTCACCGGTGGCCTCCCTTATTGGTTGGGAGCCAGATAGGGGTGGGACTTCCGGCCACAAAGGCCGTTGGGGCTTGTAGGTGGTCGAAATCCACCCCTTCATGGCCAAACAAGGGAGGTCACAGGTGGGATTTTGCCCACAATGGGGGTCACAGCCCAACAAAGGTTGGGAACTGCTGCTCTAGAGCCATTGTCCAGTGCTGAAAACCACTATATCACGCTGGCATTCCTTTTAGGGCAGGGTAAAAATAGTTCAGTAAATAAAATATAATAAAAACAGAGGCCATGGCTCGAAAAATGTTCCATCTCGTACTTTACTCTGCACATCGGAATTTAAAGGGGTTATATTTAATTGTGACACATGGAAGCTGCTAGATAAGAGTGGCTGCCTTTGAGCAAAGTCGGTTATGTGGTTAAAACCTTTACTAGGCTAACCAAAAAGCGTGTTATAAGCTGACCAATAAAGTTATTACACAGTTTGACTTTGCCTATGTCTTATGCTGTTATGATGTTTAAAATTCCCAATAAATTTAATGGGAGACTAGGGAAAGAGCTAAGAGACCAAGAATGTAAAGATAAAAGAATTGATGAAGATAATGAAGGAGAAAGGAAATAAAGGAAAAATTGCAAGATTAAAATTAACTTGGTTTAATTGTATTCATGGAGCACTGGACAAAAAACTGGAGATAAAATTATAGGTTTAGAGAATATATAAATTTGAACAAGTTGGTTAGGCAAGAGAGACAGTATAAGAAAATGAAACTTTGAAAGGTTGTTACAAGTGAAATATACTTCATTTTATTAAATATAAAGAGAAAGAAGAATTCTTGACAATATGTAGAGAATGTCGCACAAACAATAAATGTTCGTATGGGAAAAATTTGGAATCAACATCATTAAAAAATTTAACCAATACGAATAAAGGAGAATTAATATAAAGTAATTAGAGATGGTAGTTAACACCTGTAAAGTTAAGCCATATAAATAAGACTTATTCAAGGCTATGTTTAGGGGGTGCCAAGGACTAGGTACTTGTATTCATATGTGGTGAGGCTGTAAAATTGTAAAGAAATTTGGCAATAGTATTTAAAAAATAAAAGAAATATAGAAATTGATTTTAGAATTTAGTCCAAAGATAGTATCATTTAATTGCACCAGGCTATAAAGGATTTAATTATAAATTTATTAACAGTTGGCGAGATTAATGATAGCAAAAAAGTGGAAAGATCCAGGGAGATCTACAAATACAAGATATGACAAATAGCAATTAAAGATAGTTAATTGTGGAATTAAGGTAAAAAAAGGAATAATGAAGAGAAATGATTTTGAAGTGATATGGAAAATATTTGTACAAAGGCTTTAGCAAAAGAAAGAGGTGTTTTACCTCCGAGGAAGATTACGATTTGGAGGGTAGAGTAAATAAGAAGATACTAGGTTCGTGATGGGGAGCACTTATATTGTATTATTACAAGGAGCCCTGGTGGCGCAGTGGTTAACTGCCTGTGCTGCAGCCACTCACTCAAACCACAAGGTTGCGAGTTCAAGACCAGCAAAGAGCTCAGGTTTGCATCCTTCTGAGGTCCACTAAAATGAGTACCAATTGTTGGGGGCAAATTGCTTAAGATTTGTATAAATCACTTAGACACTGCTTAGGTGGTATGAAGCGTATATAATGAAGCTTGTTTGTTATAAATACATAAAGATTAATTAATTAAAAAAGGAACATGTCTTGTGTGAATATGGTTGCCCCTCTTTCTTCTCATTTGTATGCATTTGACCAAGATTTATTGGAGTTGATTTCTCTTTAGTAAAATGAGAACTTGCAATAGGACCGTGTCCTTTTAATGCTTTTGTAAGAAAGTCTGTTTGTAAAACATTCATGGTTTATGCATGACAACATAAGGCTACACCCAGGCTTTGATACTGTTTCCTCAGACAGATTGAGTCTGGCAATGGGGTTAGCAGACGTATTGGGGAGGGGAAATAATATGTCACCACCTGCCAATGAGGCTTCCTGCATGATGATAGTCAGTGATTATATGAGGGTTAGCATGGAGGAGGGAACTATCAACAAGGTTGGAATGAGAAAAAAATGCAGAACAATTAGAAGAGGCATTCCCCCCCCCCCAATCATATTGAAATTGAGTCCTTTGCAGGAGCAGTAACTCCTTAACATTTAACAGTATGTTGATATTGTTCCTTAGAGACAAGAAAAGAGGGGGATTTAAAGGGAAAATACATGTTTTATGAAGAAAGGAAAGCCATTAAACTTTTCCAGCCTGCCCTTAGAGAGCATCTGCATTCAGACAAGTTTGCCTGCCATTGTCTCACTAGCATTTCAGCCACTTTTCATTGTTCCTCGTTTTGTCCTGTATGCTCTGGGCTGACACATCTGAAGCATAAGGCTTTGAAACATGATCCTTTCAGGCATTATGACTTTCTCTTTGAAACTGCTATGTGTGTTGTGCAGGTAGCATTACTGTTTTAGTTCACCACCACTGTGGGATGAGTGGGCAAGAATAGCAGCAATGCTTCTAGGCTAATTTTTTTAATTGGGAATTGACATCCTCAAAATACAAAATAAATGCCAGCTTGGTGTCACCCTCTTTCATTGTAATCTTCCCATGTTGTTTCCACCTCTTTTGCTATTTCCCCTCTAACATAAAACCATTTGGGAGGGGGAAGTGGCTAGTTAGAAGCCCCCCTTGGCTAAATTGGCCAAAGTACTGGGAATAGAAACAAAGAAGACAGACCCCCCCCCCCCAATAAATAAATAAAATGAGGGCATATTGCAGATTTTAAACCATGTAAACTGTATTTCATTACACTATTAAAATGGAAAGTAGGAGAAGAGTGTAAACAATCAAAATATTCATTATCAGGAACTGAAATGTTTATAGAGGTACTGGGATCTTCCAGTGGGTGCTAGAAAGCAGAAACAAAAAAGGGAATATTATATAGACCACTTGTTTTGGGCCAGAATGAATGCAGTTTTTGCATAGGAGGAGAGATGAAGAATAGGTCACATTTTCCATCTTGTAGTTTTGAGCATTCAGGGAAAATGCAATCTCCTCATCATGGACTGGGCCTACGGCTGCATCTACATTGCAGATATAATGCAGTTTGACACCACTTTAACTGCCATGATTCAGTGCTATGGAATTCTGGAATCTGTAGTTTTGTGAGATATGGTCAGCTCTCCATATAGGCGGGCTTGCCTTCCACAGCTTTGAGCTTACATGGAAGGCAAGGTCTGGAAGAAATTATGGAGTGCGTACTCATGCTGCACACCCCGTGCGCCATCGCAAACATGCACCTTATTATTATCTATGGGGCTTGAGCATACACTTTTCCTCATATGCGGGGGGGGGGGGTTGTTCTGGAAAGGAACCCTTGCATATGGGGAAGGCGGACTGTATTTAGTTTTCTCTGTCAGAGTTCTGGTACCACTACAAATCCTAGAATTCCATAGAATGAAGCCATGACAGTTAAAGTACTGTCAAACTGCGTTAATTTCGCAGTGTGGCAGCATCCATGGTCTTGCTTTTGGAGAGGGAAAAGAGTTTCTGTATCTTCTGCATCAAATTATGTAGTATTTGATTTCTATATTGGCCATCAGGTGATTTTTTTACATACATAGGCATCTTTTTGGTTGCCTGAATAATGTGTTTGCAATGAACAAACTGTTGACTTCACAAAATTCAGTCAGTTAGGCCCTATACAGACTGGTGGAAAGCACCCACTTGTAGGTGGAGTCAGGTTGCAGCGTCCTCATGCTGGATGCCCTAACTCTGCCCTCATGGCGCCATTTTGGCATGTGCTGATCCAGATGGCACATGCCATCATGATGTACCTTCCACAGCCCCGATCCAGCCAGGAAAGGGGTGGATGCATACTGCCCCTTGGGGGCAATCTGTATAGCCCCTTAGTCTCCTGCTTCCTTGATCCTGTATCAGTGGCAAACTGCATTATTTCTGAAGTGCAGATGCAGTCTACATCTTAATCTTAGTTTGCAATATCTCAACACAAGCTGAAATTCAATATAGATATTGTATTAATTCAATGAATGTATAGTGCGCCCTCCCCTTATGCAGGGATCTGTTCTGGATCCCTCCGTGTAAGGGGAATTCCGCGTGTGCTGGAGCCCCATTGGAAGTAATGGGGCTCACGACCATGGTGCCCAACAGTGTGGCGGCGCACGCACCAGAGGCACACACCCCATTAGTTCTTACAGGTGTGCGACAGGCTCTTCTGGCGCATCTTTCAGCATATGCTGAAAGATGCGTATGGTGCGCCTGTGTAAAAAGCAAGCATGCTGTAATTAACATTCAGGCTTTCTATTATGCAGCCAGCAGCAAGAATGGAAGTGGGGGGGTACCTCTCTCCATGCCACTTGTGTGCCAGAGGCTTCCCTTTCAATGCAGAAGAGGTGTGTGTGTGTGTATGTGTGTGAGAGAGAGAGAGAGAGAGAATTGCAACTGTGATCAGGAGCATTTCTTTCCCATCTCCAAAGGTCCTCAGGCTGATCAAGCTTGTGCTTGGTTGCTATTTGCAGAGCAAAACAAAAACAAACAAGTAAACCCTGCACTTGATTGCATCCACCTCTGATTTGGCCTTGAGTAGTGGCATGCCCAGTGGCAGTTTTTGCCTTTTTCAAAGCAGTCTTGTATTCCCCATGAACAGGGCAAAACTACACATGAACTGAAATTTTTAAAAAATCATATTTTTAAAGCTAGGCTTAAAGCACTCCCGCCTTTCTTCTTTTCTTCTAGAAAAGATAGCCAAAGCCACTACTCATTTTGGTTCTGCACACTTTTCAATTCATTCATCTCTGTCTGTCTGTCTGTCTGTCTGTCTAAGTAATGGGGTAGCTACAAATGCAGTATACAGAGAGACATTACAAAACTCTCTCTACTCCAGAGATTTTATATGTATCCAGTGATCTTTGTTGTTAACTGTCCTTGAATTCACCCCAAACTCATATTGACCCCATGGATGAGACACCTCCAAGACCTCTCCTCCACTGCTCTGATGAGGTCCTGCAAATTCAGACCTGTGACCTTATCCATCTGGTGTGCAGTCTTCTTCTCATTCTACTACCTTCTACCTTTCTTAGCATTATCATCTTTTCTAATTAGCCATTCCTTCTCATGATGTGGCCAAAGTATGACAGCCTCCATTTGATCATCTTGGTTTCCAGAGAAATTTCATTTCACTGTCCATACAGTGAATATTGTGATCTCTTCGAACTCTATAATCCTATGATTCTGTGAAAGCTGGGAAGACCCAATTAAAGTAAAAAATGCCTGCAAGACATAAAAGTCTCTGCATTACTGTGGAGAGATATGGGAGAGGAGTCAGGAAGAGTAGAAGGGAACAGGAGGGGAAGAAGGGGACCTACACAAAAGGAGTTCCCTAAGGTGGATAAGATTCCAAAAGTTTTCGTATATTTTAAAATGATTTTTCACATTTTGGGACACACACACACAAATCCCAAAACATGAAGAAGAAAAAAAACCTTGTGGCAGTTGATGACATAAGCATGAGGATGTATGTCTCAGTGTGCCATGCCACCCTTTCTTGACCAGAAGGAGAAAATGTATAAGTAATTTTTTTCTTCTACAAGTACTGTTTCACACTACTATATCCATCCAGTTCAGTTTTCTCTATTCTGCGTAGTCTCAAGGCAGAGGTTTTTCTCATTACCTGCTTTCTGATCTTCTGAAACTGCAGGTGCTATGTGAAATATGTTGTTTACAATAGCCATGAGTGTAGCTTTAAAGGAGGCAGCAAAGTGAGGGTGTTGCTCCCCATAAGAATTCTACTCCCCCTTTCCTTCAGTCCTCAAATTTCTAGCATTGCAGTAACTTAAAACATTAACTTGAGCATTTGGAAATATAGTTTAGGTATCCAAATGTAAGAGCCAGGAAAGGTTATCAAGGAACTGTGAACACAGGCTATATAAGAATCCTAGGTGTAAATTATTTTCAATGTGTTACTTTCTGCAATGCTAGAGATTTGGGAACTGAAGGGAAATTTCATTTTGGGAGGAAGAATTCATATTTTTGGGGAAGGGCTGGAAATCTCCACATTTTGTCCCTCAAAGCTGCACCCCTGGCTGTACAGCTCCCAAGTAGTTGCCTAGAATGTCATTTAAAGTTCTCTCCATCAACTCCTCATCTTGGACAGAAGTTACTAGCGAGGAGCCACAGAGTTCTGTACTGGGCCCAGTGCTAATCAACATCTTTATCAATTACTTGGATAAAAGAATAGAGTGCATGCTTATCATAGAATCATAGAATCATAGAGTTGGAAGAGACCGCAAGGGCCATCCAGTCCAACCCCCTGCCATGCAGGAAATCCAAATCAAAGCATCCCCGACAGATGGCCATCCAGCCTCTGCTTAAAGACCTCCAAGGAAGGAGATTCCACTACACTCCGGGGAAGTTTATTCCACTGTCAAACAGCCCTTACTGTCAGGAAGTTCCTCCTAATGTTGAGGCGGAAACTCTTTTCCTGTAGCTTGCATCCATTGTTCCGGGTCCTGTTCTCTGGAGCAGCAGAAAACAAGCTTGCTCCCTCCTCAATACACTCGTCCCCCGGGTTACGAAATTAATTCGTTCCGCCGCCATTTTCGTAACCCGGAAGTCTTTCGTTAGCCGAATTGCCATAGGCGCTAATGGGGGAAAAGCCGCGGCTCCGCCGCGGCTCCATTTAAAATAGCGCCCTGTCCCATTCTTGGCTAGCCATCCAGGGAGGGTTGAGGCAACCTTGAAGTTGCTAAATTATAATCAATGCCTCCCTCAGGGAAGGTTGTTTTCCATTCAAGTTGAAATTAGCCCGTGTGTGAACTCCATTCTAAAGGACACCTTCTCTTGATCCCCTGGACAAAAACAACCATTAATCGGCCGTATCTCTTCTCATGGTATCTTTCTAGAACGCTCGCTGAGCGAGTTGGAAATCGCTGGTTGCTTTGCAGTGGCTACTTCCTACCTCTTGGGCAGATCCGATTGGTGATGCTGGGGACAGGTTGCTCCTCTATGCGGAGAGCTTGACATTCGGCATCCTTCAGGGTGCCATTCTGTCCCCATGCTGTTTAACATTACTGCACGCCGCTGGGTGTGAGATCACCGGAGACATGAGGCAGGGTTGTTAATCAGTACGCTGATGACACCTCAAATTTATTTCTATGTCTCAGCTGTTTCAGTGACCAAGGAGGGGGCATCTCCCCCGCATGACTGCTGAAGTCGGGTAATGCGATTGGATGAGGGAAAAAGACTTAAGCTGACTAAAATAAAACGGCGTCTACTCGTGATAGGTAACCCAAATTTGGGTATGGAGATAAGTTTGCCAGTCTAGATGGAGTCACACTTTCCCTGAAAAACTGCGGTCAGCTTGGGGTTTGCACCAGGATTCGTTGCTTCAAACTGTCTTCTCAGATTGATGCGAAAGTCAGGAGTGCCTTTTATCATCTTTCGGCTGATTACACCAGTTGCGCCATACTGGAGCAGCGGGACCTAGAAATACGGTCATTACATGCTCTATAACCTCTCGTCTTGATTCCTTGCAATGCCGCTCTACAGGGGGAACCTTGTGCCACGTTCGGAAGCTCCAATCGATACAAAACCATGGCAGCAAATGGTCGCTGAAAATCCCACGTTCAACCATATTACACCTTATTTAAAAATCACTCATTGGCTGCCTATTAGCTTCTGGGGCACAGTACAAGGTGTTGGTTATTACCTATAAAGTCTTCACATGGCCTGGGGCCAGTCTACTTGAAGGACCGCCTCTCCCTTACCAATCCTTCCCTATCCTCTTGATCCTCCAGGGAAAATCTTTTACAGTCTAGAAAGACCAGGATGCTGGTGACCTCTTGGAGGTCCTTCTCGTCACCCCTCCAAAAAAACTTGGAATGACATGCCGGGAAGAGCTTCACAATTTCCTCACTTGAGGCTTTTTTAAAAAGGCGACAACAACCTCTCTCTTCCAGCACGCCTTCCCAGATTGATTAATGGTCCAGAAACCAACTGAAATTCTCCTCCCTTTTTATTTATTAATTTTTGTTCATAATTGTTACGTATTTTTAACCATGTTTTATTGTTAATTTTATATTGGGAGGGAGGATTGGGCTTGGGTCTTGTGGGGCTTGTTGTTTTATTGTTGTATATTCTATAAAACTTTGCTGTTACCTGCTTCGCTCCTCAAAACGGAAGAGGAAGAGGAGGGGGGATGGAGGGATTTAAATTAATATATTATTCTTATTATTATTTATTATTATTATTATTATATTATTATCATCAAAAATCTCTAACACCCCCTTGTTTAACAATACTCCATCATTTTGTATCTAATATGACTGTGGGTGTGAATGAAATCTTTGAATACATACATTTATACAAGCTTAGCACATGATTATTTTTTTTTGGCCAAAAATTAATCAGGTATGATGTTAAGGAAAATGCACACATGGGGATATACAGTGATGGACTAAAACATGTATGTGAGCGTCACTATGATAAGCAAAAGCAATTAAGGAAGCCACACCAGGTGTGAAAGCTAATGTACTTAGCAAGTCCTAAATGCCAAGGACGGAAATGCAGCGTGGTATCACTGAAAGCAACCTGAGCAATTTTTAAGTGGACAAGTGCAATGTGAAATCATTAATTATGGCTGAAACAAAACTATGAAACAACCAATCAAAATGGATGTCACACCCACTGGTGGCTGGAGGGAAATCGGCTAAGTGGGTGGTGTTTTACTTATGGGACTATAATAATTGCTTGCTTCCCACTGTATTTGTGGGTAGTTGTGGAGTAGAGTGGATAGTTGTTGGCTTGCTGTTGTATATAGTAGAATAAAGTAGATCTTTTATATAAGACTACGAGTTTGGTCTGGGTGTTTGAGTGAAGATACAAGAGCCAGCAGTACCTGCGGGGAAGTGTGAAGACTTCTTGGAGCAAGAGTGCGAAGGCTTGGAGAGTTGTCAGTCTTCAGCCATTCTCTGAAAACTTGCTGCTTTAGAGCAACTTTAACCACTGGCCAAACTGGTCCGCGCCGTGCTAACAGTGGTGAGTTAGAGCCAGAGGTGAACGCTACAACTCCCTCTCCTGACTTTTGATCTGTCACAGACTAGATAATCCTTACTTGACAATGTTTAAAGTGGGGACGGGAAGGAAGTGTTCCCACATGTTGTGGACTGCACTCCCATATTGTTTTGATGCCTAGGGCTGAGGCTGTGCCAGTTCGCAGCAGCTGGAGCCCGTGTCCCCTGAATTCTTCCCTCCATTTTCTTTTCTCTGTAAATAATAATATTTAATGGCTGTTTCCCACTTGAACTCTCTCTTTTAAACTGATAGTACTGTTCTTACAGAGCCTTAAAGTGACTCAATTACCATGTCTATGGAATGCCTCCCTGTCTGTTTTAACGACCTGATTAAATCCAGTCAAACCTAAGCAATTACAACTCTATACTATATAATTCCACAGTCTTCAGAAGGCCTCAATTCCATTCTCAAAATATGTTTCTACTTTGTGCTGTCACATTGGTCTCACATCGCCATCTCAAATTAGTTGTCACAATAATCAGCAGCCCTATCAGTTAAGACATTATCATTCAATATTATGCCGGTTTCCCAGTTTGGAGTTTGCACAATCATGCCATGGGCCTATTTTCAACAAATTGTTTTGTCAGCTCACACGTCTAGCTAATTCGGCTGTAGGTTACTCATAGCCTCTGCTGCAGACCCACTACTATGTAAGATTATGGTTTGCCAAGCTTACTGCAGAATGCCTTTCTGTGCCATTCTTTCCAAAACCTGTCTGGACATGGGGTCCCCTGCATTTGACTTAACCAGAGAAACACTGAATGATGTGATTCGCCTTTATAAATTCTGTGGGAGATGTGACTGTATATTTGAGGAGGCCATGTGGGGTGTGTTTTGGACCCTAAGGCAA
Organism: Sceloporus undulatus; assembly: GCF_019175285.1. Lineage (NCBI taxonomy): Eukaryota > Metazoa > Chordata > Lepidosauria > Squamata > Phrynosomatidae > Sceloporus > Sceloporus undulatus. The sequence goes on from NC_056522.1 coordinate 260,631,590, forward strand.
AGCTACACAGAGTTTTCTGGCAAGATTATTCAAGGGTTTGCCATTACTTTCTCTGAGTCTGGGAAGAGTGTGATCGTCCAAGGTCACCCCGTGTTTCCAAGGTGAGTGGATTAAAAGTTGTTTCCTGGATCCAGTCAAACTCAAACATATCATCACATGTCTGTGTTGTTTTTATGGCTATATTGCGGAAGTGGTATCTGCGATTGTATGTTGCCAATGAAATATGGGCCAGTAGAAGTATAAGCTCACAAGTATACCATACTAGAGTGTGGTGACCACACCAGTGTTGTTGTTTCTGTTACGAAAAAAAAAAAAATCCTGATGTGCTTTAAAGGTTGGTTCACTTTGCAAGCATGATGAGCTTACCTGGGAATGTATATCCATTTCTTTATACAAAACTGTGATGGTATACACACCCACACACCTTTTTCCAGTATTAGCTTGACAGAATTGTGAACCTTTTCATTGGTTTAATAAAGCAGCTCAGTATGTTGACCCACAAGATGGGTACGTTTGCTATGAAGGGCTGGCTGGGTATTGTCGCCTAACAGTCAAAAAATGGATCCCACAACAAATCAGCCTGAAGTTCTCTGGAAGCCAAGATGATCAACTTAGGTTGTATACTTTGGCAATTCATGAGAAGGCATGATCATTGAAAGACAAAATCCTAGGAAGGTAGAAGGATGTAGAACGCGAAAGACGCATGCTAGATAGAAAGATGCTATAGGAGTCACAGATATGAATTTACAGACCGAAACAGAGCAGTGGATGATAGAGTCTTGTAATTTCTCATCCATGGTCACCACAAGTCGTACTGATGAAGATGGAAAACAAAACAAACAACAACAACACTTAGTTAAATGAAGACCTTCTTTGTGAAGGTTTTTTAAATGTGAAGTCAAAGGCTTTTGGCCGGCCCATCGTTTTTGTGGGTTTTTCGCTATGTGGCCATGTTCTAAACAGTTTCTTTCTGACATTTCGCCGCATCTGTCCTGGCATTTTTTTTAGAATACAGGGAATATCTATTCTATGCTGGTAGTGGAAAACAGTAAGTAGAACTAGGTTTCTAGTAAAAATGTTTAATGAACATTGTAAAGAGGAGTAGAAGCAAGAAAGAATGTTTTTCCTATTAGTGTTAAAAAAGTGGGTGAATGTACATCAGTGTGAGGACACGAACATTACAAAGGGCCAAATGTATTTGTATAAACCATATGAATAACAAATAAAATAACCAATTACATATTTGTTTGTATTTTACCTCTGTAAAGGATGTGCGTTCAGGAAATTACCTGTTATCAGCTTCCGCATCCCAGTGCGCCCTACCGGGCCGGTGGGACCTTGAAACAGTGGTACTGCTCTGGTAACCTCTCTTTGGATTTCTGTATGCGCCTTACATGGGCAAACCCTTGTACCAAACCCAGAAGCTCAACGTCCGAATCGCAGGCTGGTCACTTGGTCTTCCAGGGCCAGCCATATAACCCGGTATTAAGTCTTCACTGGCTGCCTATTCGCTTCCGGGCGCATACAAGGGTTGGTTATCACCTATAAAGCCCTAAATGGCTTGGGCCCAGGGTACTTGGGACGCCCTCTCCATATAATCCGCCCCGCACTCTCAGATCGGGTGTAAAATCTTTAAGAGTTCCAGATGCTAGACGAGCGTCATACACAAGGGCCTTTTCCACCTGGCCCCTAGCCTGGAACTCGTCCCCGACGAGCCCGCTCGATCCCCTCCCTAGCCCAATTTAAAAAAAGGGCTAAAACGTATTTTCAAACAGGCATACCCCCATAGCCCTGTTGTATTCCTCTCCCCTCACCGTGTTACAACCATTATTACATCGCTGCTAGCTTGGAATGTTATTGTTATTGTTGTTTTTATAGTGTATTGTAATTTTTGATGTTTTATTGTAATTTTGTGTTGTTGGATTGCAAATCCACACTGTAACCTGCCTTGATTTGGAAAGGCGCTAGAATAAAGCTTATTATTTATTTATTTAAAATACACATGCAAAATCTCAAACGGAATACCTGAAATTCTGTACACACTATAAAGACACTATAGGTGTATTTTTACTGTGGAAGTGACATATGCTAAGTGCATGGCCTACTAGATGAAGGGAAAGCCTTGCCACAAGAGACAAAAATTACAGCTTCTGCACAACTTAGTAAGAGTAATTGGAACTCCAGCAACAAATGAATGTTTACTGATATTATCTATTTCGAATATGTGAAACTCACAGCCAGAATGGGTGTGCTCTTAGACATGCTTGCTTAGGCAAAGCTGTGTCCTAAGACTAGGGATCCATATCCCGGTGGCCTGGGACTGACTGGTTTGTGTACTGGCCTGCCGTCGGGTGCACCAAATACGGTTGGGCCGGCCTCTGAACTGGGCCCACTCATGGGCATGGCCATGGCGCTTATGCGCACGGCCGGCCGCACTGCCCATTTCCTCCTCCTCCTCCCCTTCCGCACCGTGCGGGCCTCCCTCCCCTCTCGCCGGCCACGCACCCTTCTTCTCCTTCGCAGCACGTGGATGAAGCTGAGGGGGCGCATGACCTGCGGAGGAGGCAGAGGTGCGCCTCCTGCGCGTGGCCCGGCCACCTCACCTCCGCGCGGCTGCACCACCCTCTCGCTTCCCGCCGCCGCACCACCCCCACCTCCTCCCCTTCCACCCAGGCCGGGGGCCGTGGAGCTCCTTGGTACGTGCTGTGTTCGTGCCTAAACGGTGCCATGTCCCTGGAAGCTGGCCATGCAGAGCAGCGGGGCGGGCTGTCCGCCCAGTCTCCATTGCCGATCTCAGAGGAGGTGGGCCTCAGACGAGGAGGAGGAGGGTGAATTTGGCCGCCAAGGTGGGGAAAGCGCACTTCTGGCGCATGGCAGGGGGGGAGGAAGGGTGGGTGCCCATTTTTAAAGGTTTTTTCGTGTGTCCTCATTAAAAATGTGCCCTACATTGCAATGTTGTCCACAGCAAACGTAGAAGAGTAATGGTAGGGCCACTGCGTCGAGGGATGGCAAATGTTAACGGGGCGGAAAGGGCAGAATTATCAACCCTTCTTTGCCTCAGTCTTTCAGAAGGAAAAGGTGCCAACTGGGTAATGGAGCAGCGGACAAATAGGGATTCAGCAGATAAGTAAGGATATAGAGGAACACCTTTTTATCAATGAATTAAGTCTCCGGACCAGATGAGTCCATCCAAGGTATTAAAGAACTGGCAAATGTAATAGGAGCATTGGCAATAATCTTTGAAAACTCCTGGAGACAGAGAAAAGTCCAGCAGATGGAGGGGGCAAACGTTGTCCCATCTTCAAAGGGGAAAAAAAAAAGAGGTCCCAAATTATCGTCCAGTTAGTCTGACATAATACCAGGAAGTTCTGGAGCTGATCATTAAAAGAGAGCTTGTGAACATCTAAGGCAATGCTAATACAAAAAAGTCAACATGGTTCAGAGAAAAAACAGTCATGCCAGACAACTCTATCTCTTTTTTTTAAATTACCAGCTTGGTAGATGAAGGGTGCTGTTGGATATAGTATATTTGATTCAGTAAGGCTTGACAAGGTTTCCCATGACATTCTTGCAAACAAGCTTGAAAATGTGGATAGACAAGGCAAGTTACATGATTTAACTGGTTGAACGGCCGACCCAAAGGGTGCTAACAATGCTCCTTTTATCCTGGAGAGAAGTGACCCGTGGTCCCACAGGGCTTGTCCTGGGCCCGTGCTATTCAACATCTTGTCATGACCTGGATGACAAATTGGGAGCATACTTATCCATTACAGATGACACCAAATTAGGAGGATAGTAATACTCAGAGGACAGGATCAAAATTCAATGACCTGAATAGACTAGAAAGGGGCCAAACTAACAAATGAAATTCAACCGGAGAAATGTAGGTATTGCACTTAGGCGGAAAATAAAATGCACAGATATAGGATGGGACACCTGGCTGAATGAAACTACGTGTGGACGGGATCAGGGTCCAAGTAGACCACAATTGAACTGAGTGAAAGTGTGATGCGGCAGCTAAAAGCCCATGAATTTTGGCTGCATCAATAGAAGATGTGTCTGATCAAAAGTATAGTGCCACTGTATTCTGCTTTTCAGCCCACCTGGATATTTGTCCAGTTCTGGCACCACATCGAAGGACTGAGAACTGGAGGTGTCCAAGGAGGGCAACAAAATGGTGAGGTCTGGAAACCATGCCCTATGAAGAACGATTGGGGCTGGGGAGTTTAGCCTGGGAAAAGAAGGTTAAGAGGTGTATTAGCCCTGTTTAAATTTGAAAGGTGTCATGTTGAGGAGGAGCAAGCTTGTTTTCTGCGCTCCAAACAGGACCTGGAACATGGATGAAGCTACAGAAAAGAGATCCCCTCAAACATTAGGAGGAATTCCTGACGTAAGGCTGTTCGACAATGGATGTCTCCCTCGGAGGGTGATAGAGTCTCCTTCCTTGGACTCTTTAAACAGAGGCTGGATGGCCATCGTCGGATGCTTTGATTTGATTTCCGCATGGGGTGGTTGGATGGTGGCCTAGTGGTCTCTTCAACTCTACAATTCTATGATTCTATGATTTGTCCCAGTTTGGGGGTCCTGACTTATGGCAAACCCTACCTAAGACAGAACGCTCTATCCCGAGTCATCCCCCTTTCTCCTCCTTCTTAAACAATAGACAAACAAACAAACAGGAGTCCCACAAAACATGGAATTCGTTGGATCCAGCGCCTAGGTCACAATAGCTTCCTATAAGTTCAGAATTGCGAAATTTACTCTGTTATAGAAGCAACTTGAAATCTCTCCAGGTCCAAACAAACTATTTTTAATGGGGAGGGGGGGAGAGGTGAGGCTTTTACCCCCTAAGCTAAAGTCAGTGAAACCATTTATTTAAGGGGCCCTCTGAAGGACAACTATAAGGGCTCTGACATAAGACATTGCTGGGCTGGAGTGCCTCCTTGAGCTGAACTCATCCACTTTGTTTCTCCAACTACTGCGAGAGTGCATTTCGTTTTCTGCCTGAAGAACCAGAGGCTTTGGATACCACTGCTTCGCTCTAGAAGGAGGTGGAGAGTAGAGAGGAGGAAGGAAAGAAGGAGGAAGGAAGGATAGAAAAGGTCAATTTTCTACTTTAGCTGGTGCTGTCCTTTGCATTCTGAGATGCAGCTACCAACCGCATAACCTTAGTTTGAAAAAATAGGATTCCTAACTGCTTGTTGAGCCTTAAGAAACAATTCTTAACCTGCTTATCTGAGGGTAGTGCTGGGGAAAATGGAAATGGTTTGGAATTTGAAAAGTGATTCTGTGGGGGTTTTGTTTGCCAATGCATTTTGGCATGATATAATAACAACTACACAATGTGGGGAGGAATGAGTGTAAGTATAACAGAAACAAGAAGACAAAACAGTATGGACACATATTGCCCTCAAGGACTCTTCTCCTCTACTCACTCAAAGCCTTTGGACAAACTCCTTTCTAGTCACCGCAGTGGAGAGCCAAGGCAGCAGATTCTTCCTCTGATAATCAGAGTGCTATTATCTGTTTCCTTCAGCAGCATTGTGCTCCTTTCCTCTGGGGCTTTATTGCTCACTTCGACAAGTGGTAATTATTCTTTGCATGTGTATCCTAATGGGCTCCTTTTACAGCAGACTATCAGCCTCCCGCATCGTTCCCCATGCGCTTTGCCTAAGACGCTTCTTACCATACCCCCCTACACTTCCACTGGAACTGAATATATCATTACTTGACTTCCGAATGAAATTAGCTCTTGTAATAGCATAGGGTTGTGTGTGAACATATTAACTCAGACCACACTTGCTGAAGAAAGCAGACATCACTTTTAAACTTCCCCTAGAAGGAACTCAAATCTGGAGTAGTAGATAACTTCATTTCACAAGGGAGTGCTGGCACTTGTGCTGGAGGGTAATGCTGTCCACACATGAATGAGTCAGAAGCGGGAAGGGATGACAACTGACACAAATTATCCAGACATTGATGTGAAGAGCTCCACAAAGGGTCCCTCCAAACATGTCAAGGGCAACAAAAGGTAAACACGTTCACATAACTCTGATGAGTATGGAGAGGAGGAAGCACTGCTAGAGAAATGGATGTGCCTCCCCCCTGGGTGCCATAGTCGACCTCAACGGGACAATGTAGGACAGTTTGTTGTTTTTTACAAAATGGGTGATTTTTTAAAAAATTTAATATAAATGATGTTTCTTAGGCATGATCAAACTGAGGACATTTTGGCTTATTCCTGACAATGGCAGGAAATGTACTTCTTTTCTGCCAAACCACTCCCTCCTTCCAAACCCACACCGCACTTGAGCCTTTCAATGGCTTTACTTAAATGGCCTTTGCATTTTCAGGGCTTATTCCAAACTAAACCCTGGTTTAACACTTAGATGGTTTTCACTGCTATGCATTGAACATTCAAGGTGGTTTCCAAAGTGGTTGCCATTCGGTTTCTTCCACCAACGTACTCCGAGTGTGACTTGTAGGGAAAGCACAAAATACACCAACACACCTTGAGGTGACACTGTCTCGCCTTCGAAACAGTGAGCAATGCTTAGAGCGCTTGCTCATATCCCTCCTCATATCATACTATCACGTCAGCAAGCCAGCTGTTAGCATTCAAAGCACCTAATGTTATTTGGATAGTCACACATCTCAGTTCAGAAACAGTGAGCGCAGGCCTCAGAAGCTGGTGATTCAATATCACATCCATCCTCTCCTCTCATCACTATCTTGTTAAAACATGTTAAAAAATAGAAAAATAAAATAAAGGGAAACTTGGATATTAATTACTGAAATAGAAAAAAAATTAATTAAAAAAGGGAAACTGGATATTAATAATAATAAAAAATAGCAAAAAAAAAATAAAAAAAGGGGAAACTGGTATTAATAACTAAATAGCAAAAAATAATAAAAAAGGGAAACTTGGATTTAAATACTAAAAATAGCAAAAAATAAATAAAAAGGAAACTGTTTAATTACAAAATAGCAAAAAAAAATTTAAAAGGGAACTTGGATATAATAGTACTAAAATAGCAAAAATAAAATTTAAAGGGAACTTGGATATTAATAAACTAAAAAAGCAAAAAATAAATAAAACAAGGGAAATTGGTATTATAATAATAAAAATAGCAAAACATAAAAAATAATGTAGGCACCACACGCTCTCTAACAGGCTGCCGAATGAATGAATGAATAAATAAATAAAGGAGCCTGAAATGGCACCCACCTCCCTTTTTCCTGTGCTCCTGCTCTTTCCTCTTGTATTTCACCAAAAACCCTTTCCTCCTCTGCTCAGGTTCCACTCCGCCTCCTCCTCTTTGAGGCTCCGTCTCAAGGGGACGAGCTATCTATGGAGGTCGGCGCCGGCCAGGGCCCAGGCACGCAAGTGGCGAACGCTTGCTTTCACTGGCCGGTTCACGGAGAGGAGGCAGAGGAGAGGTGGGTGGCCAGCCAGGGGCTCATGAGTGGCCATGCGCAACCATGCTGAAGGAGGTGCGGGGGAGAGGAGGAGGAGAGGTGAAAGGGGTGGCCGGCCGGCTGCATGAGCGGCCGTAGCTATACGAGGCGCGCGCGGGGGGGCGGAGGGGTGGGTGCTGCGGGATGGACAAATCCCGCTTTGGCGGTAACGGACCGGGACCGGGCGTCCGCCAAAAGGGGATTGTCTGCCTGCAGGTGGGTTATGCCCCCTATCCCCCTGGGGGATAGCTACTCCTAAATTTGGAGATTGAGTTTGATTTGTACACTAATCACAGAGCATGGAAAGAAGCAAGATGAACTCAACTCCTAATACAACAAAGCAAATATGATATATAGGATCACTGAAACCTGGTGGGAGAGTCTCATATGGATGTGGAATAGAGAGGTATAACCTTTTTAAGAGAAAGGCCAAACAGTAAAGGAGGAGGAATGCACTTATGTCGGAGATATTTACACAGTAAGAGATCCGGCATCAACATGGAAGCCAGGTGGAGCCTCTGGATAAAAATTAAGGGGAGGAAACAACAAGAATGTTCGGTGGAGTCTACACAGACCCCCAGTCAGACTGAGAATTGGATGATGCCTTTCGAACAGTGACCCACAGTCAGAAAAGAGAGTAGTAGTGATGAGTGACTTCACTTCTTATTGCTGGCGTCAAACTCAGCAAAATCCTCAAGTTAGCAATTCCTCACTTACCTGGAAGCCATTCATGGTCCAAAGGTGAAGAGGCAACAAGGGGTCAGCTATTTAGATCGATCCTAACAACAGGATGACTTGTTAATGGGGTGCAAGTAGTGGGCTCATAGGTGGAAGTGACCATGTTCTCCTGGAGTTTGTATACATGGAAAGGAGAAGCCAGATAGTCGACACGCTTCTAGACTTTAGGAGAATGGATTTCAGTAACTTAGAGAAGTATTGAGGTGATCTGTGGTAGTAATACTAAAATAAAGGAGTTCAGGAGGTGGACTTCCAAGGGATATGAAGGCACAATTTCAAACAGTTCCCTGAGAAAGAAAAACAGAGATGTCTCAGAACCGGTGGATGACTAAGGAATTTCAAAAACTAGTTTGAAACGGAATATGTATAAAAAATGGAAAAGAGGGAAATCACCAAAGAGGAATTCAAAGAATGCAAGCACTTAGGGATAAAGTCAGAAGCAAAAGCGCATGAACTCAGGCTGCTAGAGCGGTTAAAACAATAAATGGGGGTTTTTTGGATAGGCTGCAGCAAAGGAAGGAGAGGAAATGGTAGGGCACTGTTGGAGAAATGAAATGCTAAGAGGGGAAGAGAAAAGGCAGACAGAATTACACAACACCTTCTTGCCTCAGTCTTCTCAGAAAAGGACGGGTGCTCAACCTGAGGATAATGGCAGAGGACAGTAAGGAGAATTTCAGTACAGATAAGTAAGAGATAGTAGAGGGAATACCTGTTATCTAATGACTTTAAGTCTCCAGACAGTGAACTACATCAAGGTACTAAAAGAACTGGCAATGAATATCAGAGCCATGCAATCATATTGAAAACTCCTGTAAAACAGGAGAAGTCCAGCAGACTGGAGGAGGGCAAACGTTGTCCCTTCTTCAAAAAGGGGAAAAGAGGATCCCAACAATTAGTCCAGTTAGTCTGACACTTACAGGAAAGTTCTGGAGCTGATCATTAAAAGAGAGTCTGTGACATCTGAATCTGCTAATCACAAAAAGTCAAATGGGTTCAGAGAAACATCATGCAGACAAATCTATCTCTTTCTTTGATAAATACCGCTGGTAGATGAAGGGTGATGCTGGATATGTTATTTGATTTCAGTAAGCCTTGACAAGGTTCCCATGACCTTGCAAACAGCTTGTAAATGTGGGAGAAAGGCAACTGTTACATGGATTTGTAATGGTTGACCGGCCGAACCAAGGTGTCAACATGGCACCTTGTATCTGGGAGAGTGACCAGTGGGGTCCACGGGGCTTGTCCTAGGCCGTGTTTTCAACTCTTTATAAGACCTAGATGCGAATTGAGCTACTTATCAAATTTGCAGATGACACAAATTAGGGGAATAGCTAATACTCAGAGGACAGGATCAAAATCAAAATGACCTAATAGACTGAAAGCTGGCCAAGCTAACAAATGAAATTCAACACGAGAAATGTTAGTACTGCACTTGGGCAAAAAATGAAATGCACAGATATAGGTGGGGGCACCTGCTCAAAAGACTACATTGAAAGGTCCTGGGAGTCAAGTGACACAAGTGACATGAGCACAGTGTATGCGGCAGCAAAAAGGCAATGCATTTTAGCTGCATCAATAAACGTATAGTGTCAGATCAAGAGAAGTAGTGCACGTATTTGCTTTGGTCAGGCCCCACCGGAATTGTGTCCGTTCTGGGCACCACAATTTAAAAGGATTTGAGAAACTGGAGCGTGTCCAAAGGAGGCAACTACATGGTGATGAAGGTCTGGAACCTGCCCTATGGGAACGACTCGGAGCTGGGGATGTTTAGCCTGGAGAAAAGAAGTTAAGAGGGATATGATAGCCCGTTAAATATTGAAGGAGTCTACACTGGTACCCGGGATCGAACGCGCCGCGTTAAAATTTCCGGGTTACGAAGAAAAAAACTTTAATTAATTTTCCGGGTTACGAAGGTTATCCGGGTTGCGAAAAAAACG
>NC_056522.1:260641747-260644623 GCF_019175285.1 Sceloporus undulatus
AACCAACCTAAGGTGAGATTGGTGTCCACTCAACAAAGGGCCTTTTCGGCCATGGCACCCTCTCTATGGAATGCCTTACCTGAAGGGATCCGCCTTAGTGGATCAGTGGAAGCCTTTAAGAAGGCTTTAAAAACTCATCTCTTCCTTCAAGCCTTCCCTCCTAATTCCGTTTAAGAATATATTCCCCTATCGATGTATAGTATCTATGATTTTTGATTTTAACAATGTCGTTGGATGTTTTTAAATTTTGCTCACATTTAATCCATTTTAATTATGTACTTTAAGATGTGGTTTTTACTGTTCTTATTGTCTGTTTTTAACAATTTCTGTACACTGCTTTGATTGTTGGAAAAGCGGTTAATAAATGAACAATTTATTATTATTATTATTATTATTATTATTATTATTATTATTATTATTATTATTATTATCACGAGTGAGCCCATGGCACACTCCTAACATGCGCATGGAGACCCAAAAAGAACCTGGTTTTTCCGGGGTTCTTTTTGGAGTGGAGGGATCCTGGGCAGTTTTGCTACTGCGGCATCCCTCCACAGGAAAACAGTCAGGTATGTACCGGGCCTAAAACTGCATCTTTTTTTGCTGCTATATTATACCATTAGCTTGTGGTCTGCTAAGACACCTGCATTATTTTCACATGTTCTGCTGTTTAGCCAACTTATGTTTGTGAGTATAACTTCCCCCCCCCCTCCCCCCATTCTGGCCCAGTTCTCCAATCTGTTCAGGTAATCTCGAGTCCTGATTTTGGCCCATTCCACACGGGCAAAAGGTACGTACTAGGTACGTACTAGGGTTAAGAAAGGACGTCCCTTCTGGGCGCCCTAACCCTAGTACGTACAAAATGGCAGCGCCCTATACACATGGGCGCCACCATTTTGATGTCGCGGACGCTTAGTGTCTGCACGTTGTGGCTCACTTACAACGCCGCAAGTACGCCATTGGTGCCTTGCGGCGTCATAAGCGCACCGCCAAAAGAAGCCTCTTTTTGGGGCTTCTTTTTCGGCCGTCAGGAAGCCTCACCGTTTGGAGGCTGAGGCTTCCCGGCGGCGGAAATGGAGGCGCCAGCAGATCGCCCTTTTTGTGCGGTCTGTAAAGCGCCTTTGTCTTCTAAAATATAACTTACACTTCCAAACTTGGCATCATCTGAAAATTTAATTAACATATCCTGTATCCCTTAATCCAAATCATTTATAAAAATATTGAACACCCTGACCAGAACAGAACTCTCCAGAACCCCAGTTCTCTTCAGGATTACAAAGAACCATCAGTTGTCACTCATTGGACTTGATTCATGAATCAGCCTCTAATCCACCAAACATTAGAATCATCTAATTCATATTTTACCAGTTTATTTGTAAAAAAAAACATCATGGGGGATCATCCCAAACTATTTATTTCTACAGCACTCCACTGATCTATCAAGCATGTAATTCTGCCAAAGAAAGAAAAATTAGCCTGGCATGATCTGTTTTTGAAAAACATGCTGGTTCTTAGTAATCACAGCACTCTTTCACGGATTGATGATTTAATTATCTGTTCTAGATCATTTCTCTGTGTCAGTGCCAAACTGATTAGACAGTAGCTACCTAGAACCTTTCCTCTCCTCCACCTTTTCAAAGATGAGGACATTTACCCACCTCCATTCTGCTAAGAATTCTCTTGTACTCTTGTTTTCGCAGAATTCTAAAAACTTATTTACAAAATTCTGAGACTGATATCTGGAAAGGTCCTCGAGTTACCTCTTATTAGTTGCAGCGAAGGCATCTACAGTAAGTTGGTGGTCATGTAAAGCATTTTTACGTCCTTGCTGTAAAATTATTTTGTTCATCAGCTGTATACGGAGGTCCCCTTCTGTTCTGGTGGTGACCAGACGTTTCCTTATTGCATTGCAGCTCTCTGCTTCCAGATCAGACACTCAAATATTTTTTGTGTTATCTCAAAACCACGTGTCTCAGAGATAGGGTATTTATCTACTCCGACATCATGTCCCAACCAAGGCACCAATGATAGCTGTAAACAACAAGCGAGGTGTAAAGTTTTTAGACAAGGCTACACTCTTGATCTCCTTTCTCCTCTTTTAAAACCCACTTGTCGCTGGTCCCACACACACAGTGTATTGACTGCTGGAGAGGAGACAGTCAAAATTATATTTACTATGTCCTTGTAAATAGAATCACAATAATGATGACCATCATCTGGTATTTCCCAAGTATTCTGGAAGATTCTGCAAGTTTCCTTCTTGTGGATAGGACAGCAGCCAGAGGTAGTGACTGGGTAGGTCCCATTCTTGAAGGAGCTGTTGAATTCCGACCTTCTGAAGTTGCCAAAATAAGAAGGCACAAACCATTTGTATGCTGGTGTTTGTAAGTAAAGAGCATGCCAGCTTAATATAACCCAGATAACTATGGCCACGTTTTCAGTACTCTCCAATTTGTTGGTTTGTTTGTTAAACTGCTCTCAAGTTCCAACGTCATGGTGGTGACCTTGGATAGAGATAGCTCCATGACCCCCTATCCTTCATTGGTCTGCGCAGTCCTGCATGCTCAGCCCCATGGCCTCTCTATTGAATCCAGCCATCTGGCTTGGTCTCTCTCTCTTTCTACTGCCCTCTACCTTTCCACATTAATGGTATTATCCAATGAGTCAGCCTTCTCATGATGTGGGCCAAAGTAGACATCCTGACAGTTTGTCCAGCCTGGCTTTTCAGGGAGAGGTTCGGGCGTGATCTATCTAGAACTGCATCCTCTAGGAGAGTGAAGTTGTACAAGGCATCAGTATGACACCCGGAGTTTTGGTGTTAAATTTTTTATGTACACCTGCCAGTGCCCCCACCTCGCCAGCCACCCCACCTTCCT
>NC_056522.1:260644648-260663493 GCF_019175285.1 Sceloporus undulatus
AAAGGATAATTGAAGAATGACACTTACATTAGCTTCCTGGAACGTAAAGGAAATAAATACTGTACTCCATAGCAAAGAAAAGAAATTTTCCATCTGTTACAAAAACTCCAATATGACAATAATTGCACTGCAAGAAACAAAAATCTGTGAAAAAGACATCAAGTATACAAGAAACCTGAAGCTCTAACAACTGTTTTACTCTTCAAAAGATAAGGAAAAAAACAGGCACCTTGTCATAAGTGAATAAAAAGTATCCAGCTAAAGATAAATTCAGTGATAAAGAGAGATATTATGTGGGGGTAGAAATTTAGATTAACCTACTAAAAAGCTAGTACTGTAATTGTAATTTATGGCCCACATAAATTGAAATATCTTCAAAATAAACTAGAACAACAAAATATGGAAGAGACAGCAAACAACATCAATTTGAACATTCAAATATAATAGGAAGATGGCTTGCAGCAAAACTTAAAAACAAAACAGAAAAATAAACCCAGAAATCAGTTACATGAACAAAGTCACCTCAGTGCAAGATAAGATTTGTTGAATACTATGAAAAATTATTCTATGAAGAAGAAGTGTCAACAGAGTACAAAAAAGAAATTATGGAATATTTAGAGAACAAATCAGCAAAAGGAAACTTTAAATGTGCCCATTATAACAACAAAGATCATACAGACATTTTTTAAAAAATTGAAAGATATAAAGCTCCTGGTTCAGATGAATTTAATGTGGCTTTTTATAAATCCTTTATAGAAATAATTGTAGATCCCTTACAACAAACATTAAACCGAATCCCAATAGATCCATGGAGGAATAAAAGTGTCACACTCTGATTCCAAAGCAAGGTAAGAACAAAAAAGAAATATCTAATTGTCGACTCATTTCACTTCTTAACATCAACTATAAAATCTATACAAATATCATGGCAGATAGGTTAAAAAACATCTTAACCTGTTATATACAAGAAGATCAAAATGTTTTTAACCTGGAAGATTCATGAGAAACAATATCAGGAATTTAATGGACATTGTAGAGTATTAATATTAATAACAATAAAAATAATGATGGTGTTTGTCGATGCTGAGAAGGCATTCAATGATGTCCAATGGGATTTTATGTTTTTTTGTTTGAAGAAAACAGGGATAGAAGGGAACTTCTCTGGAGGACTGAAACAGATCTATAAGAATCAACAAACACGTCTGAAAATAAATGGTGAATTAACACAAGAAATCACTATAAACAAAGGAACCAAGCAAGACTGTCAATTGCACCATTATTATTTATAATTACATTGGAGATATTAATTAATGCAATAAAGGAGAAAAAGAAGATAGAAGGCATAAAAACAAAGTCACACGAATACAAAATCAAAGCGTTCACTGCCGACTTGGTCGTAACCTTACAAAATCCAACAGATAACTTTCAGGAACTATTACAGGAAATTAAAGCATATGGAAAGTTTGCAGGCCTTAAATTAAACAAAGAAAAAACACAGATCATAACTAAGAATATATCAAAACTGGAAGAAACAAAACTAAGTGAATGCTCAGGTGACAACAACAACAACAAAAACTCAAATTCCTAGGTATATGAATAACCAATAAAAATACATTATATGACAATAATGATAAAGAATGTTAGAAAAAAATTAAATCTGATTTGTTGCGTTGGAACAAGCTGAATATATTCATCCTAGGTAGGACCTCAATAATTAAAATGAGTGTGCTTCCAAAGCTATTACACTTGCTAATGAAATTGCTGATCACTACGAAAGGAAGCATATTCACTGAGGGGATAGAGAACTGAGGAACTTTCTTTGGAAAGGTAAAAAAGCATAATAAAATGGACCTCACTGCAGGATAAAAAGGGGTGGCTATGCCCTACCAAATTTTAAAATATACCACCAAGCATGTGGGATGATATGGATCCAGAATTGGCTGAAGCTGGATAACAAAAAATGTTGGATCTAGAAGGAATACAAAATAGATACGGGTGGCATGCATACATCTGATATAATAAACTAATTATTAATAAAAACTTCAACAATCATTTGATTAGAAAATGACTCTTAAAAATTTGGAACCAAACTAAAGTTAAAGTTTATAGGAAAATACCACTATGGATCTCTGTCCAAGAAGCTTTTTTTGGTAGATGGAAACAACAGGGCTGGCTAAAATACAGAGATATATTAAAAAATATATCCAAGGAGAATTTATACTTATTCAGAGGGAAGAACTGGAAAAACAAAACATACAATTAGATTGGTTTAACTATTTACAAATAGGGAGAAGATTTAAAACAGATTCAGTAACTGAGGGTTTCCAATCTACACAAATTGAGATAGATAACATTCTATGGGCAACAGAAAAAGGAAAGATCTCAAAGCTCGACACTATTCTTCTAGAAAGAGAATTGGAACCTGAAACTTAAAAATACAATGATCAGATGGACTCAAGATATAGGCCACCCAATCTCCATTGACAGTTGGGAAGATACATGGAAAAAAACAAGTGCTTTTATGGCTTCACGAGACTAAAAAGAAAATTTTCTTTAAAAAATCAAACAGGAAGTATTTCACACTGGCAAGACTCAAAAAATATACAAAATGTCAAGTGACAGGTGCTGCAAATGCCAGAAAGACACTAGATCATTATATCACTTGTAGTGGAATTGTAGCCAAGTCAAGAAATTTTGGACATAAACTCATGCAATTATACAAAAGAGATTAAAGATACAAATACCTTTCACACCAAAATTGTATCTCCTCAATATGACATTAGTACTCAACAAAGAAGAAGAAGAAAAATATTGGCGAATTCTAAGATAGCTACTAACAGCAGCCAGATTAGTGATTGCTTTGGGGGGGGAGGGGAGAACCTCCAAAATTAAAAGATTGGATCAACAAAATTGAGGAAATGAAGGCATTTCATGGATAAACTGACACATATGATAAACAATAAATCAATTGATAAAACAGATAAAGAATGGCAACCATTTGAAACAATCATCTATGTCGATAAATCAGTAAATTAAGAGATCTTGGGACAAACTGGAAATCATGATGGCAATAATAACATTATGGTAGTAATAATAACAATAAAAAAATTTATATTCTATTAAATTAGATATTATTACATATTTCTTTCTAGCCAATTAAAATGCACCTCAAAGAAACAAACCTGTTGGAGATATTTTCGACACAGCTAAACAGTTGGTCCCAGTAAGTGGCTAAATTAGGCTCATTTGAGGTAGAGGAAATGTAGATATTGAACAAAAATATCTTAACATTTCTTAATTGCAAAGAAATGACTTGCAATACCCCCTTCTAGTCACTCAGCTGTATCAGATGAAATTGCAGAAAAGAGAGCGTCCTCAGTTTGGACACAACAGTTTGTGCTAAAGTTTGTGCTAGAGTGGGAGGGGCCTTTAAAGATGAAGAGGTAAATGAATCAATTTCCAACTGCGATTGGATTATCCTCCAGAATCTGGATGTTGTATTGGCAGTTATACAATCTTTTTATTATAAAAAAGGCAACCAGGATATTCTAGAGGCCTTAAAAATTTACAAAGCCAAATTAAGACCACAATTACTTTATACCATATTCATCTGGATTCCAGCTTTAATTAGGAGATTGAACGTTTGCGGACACATTTTTTCAGGAGACTATTATCTGTACCTCCATGTGTACACCATCTGACTCTCTATGCAGAACTGGGATTGAATGCTCTTGAAACTGAAGCCTGGTTGATGACTTAAAGGTTTTGGTTTAAGATACATTTCAGGTCTAATAGATTCAGTGTGTTATGGTTCCTACTATCTGACGTTTAATATGCTAATTGGGCTACATTTTATGAAAGTAAACTAATTTCTGTGGGTTTAAATTTTGATTCTCTACTTTTACTAACCGAAAAGGAGTGACTTGAATCTATTAGAGTCTGCCTTGCAAAGAGAAAACATCAACTGACATATCCAAATCCTCCCAGAGTGTGTTCTCCAGCGATGCTCGGTATCCCCCTCTTGCAGGGTAAGATTCCAGATTATTTTCAAACCCTTTCACTGCTGGTGTTGAGGAAGGCTTTTTGTTTGCAAGACTGAATGTACACCCCTCAAATATGACCAGAGGCAGACATTTGCAGAACCCATTTTTAACTGTGTATGTCACTGTGATCAAGCTCTAGATGTTCTCCATCATATTGTATTGCTTTGTCCATTGTATATAATTCCAAGGGAAAGATTGTTAAGAAGGTTATTGGAAATGAATATCTATTTGGATGGGTTATCAGTGAGATACTTATTGGAAGATCGGAACCCGCATATTACCAGGCTAATGGCCAATTTTCCGGTGGAGGCAACAAGATTATGGCTTAAATTTTAATAACGATCCTGAAGTTTTATTATAAATGTATGTTGTTGTTGTATACCTAATAAAGGTTGACTGACTGACTTTCTAGCCAAGGAGGGACAGAAACAAGAAGCTAATGCCTGATAATGAAGAAAATTAGCTTCACTGAAAAGTAAAATGGTACTGTTCTTGCAAACAAAGGAGTTAACTACAAAAAGCAATAAATGTTTCTTTCTTTCTTTCTTTTTGAATTATGGTAGACTAAATATCAAATACACACTGAAAGTGTTAATATTATTTGGCATTAGATTGAAAGCAAGATTCAAAAAAATAAGAAATGAAAACCCTTCTATGAGCCAAGTGATTATTTAAATAGAAGTTATATATTTTTATGAGTTTTTTTCTGTTTTTTTTTTTTGCTGTTGTTTGTATATTTGTCTTTGTACATTTTAAAAATCAATAAATATAAATTTAAAAATTTCTCATAACCAAAAATGAGTCTTCAGAACTAGAGTGTAGATTTATTTTTGAAGAAACATTATTCAGCTAATTTCTTCGTCCTTATCCTATAATATTCCAGTATAGGAAAACATCAAGATTCTGCTACCTCTGTTTCCACCAGTTACAGGGTTTTTGTTTGTTTGTTTGTTTGTTTGTTTTACTTTTTGTTGCTTGCTCATCTATGTGTCATTCAACCAGTTGCATCTATACAAAAATGTTATATACTATAGGAAGCATACAGATGAGATCCTGATGTATTGTTGTGGCTTATTAACTGATATTAATTTAATGTTAGCCAGTTCTGGTGAGGGGAATAATGCATTTGTCTGGAAGTGAAGGAGGAATGGGGCATGCAGGTGTGGGGTGTATCTACACTGACAAGGAAATCCAGCTTACCTTCAGGTTACCCCAATCCACTGCAACTATAGGCTTGTCTACACACACTGAGGTGAGTTTGGGACTACTGTCCTTGCAGCTCTCCCTTTCAAATATCACCCACACACACAAACACACACTACAATTAATCACAGTATATACAACCCTTTTTTCCTTTTAATATTTTCTATTTTTTTCTCTCTTGCATGTGTGCAAGAGAATTTCTGAACTCGTATTTCTGAACTCCTCCAGATGTCAACACTGCTATGGAGTTCAGTCCACACACATACACACAAAAATATCCAAATTTTCTGTTCAAAACAGGATAAATCCCCACTTTTCCCCTTACAGTTTAAAGCCTTGAGGCAATGCAAAGGCCTGTCTTTATCTCCAATCATTCTGTACATTCTTTGGACAGCTATTAGGTGAGACTGTTTTATTTGGCCTGTATAGACTGATGACGCACCAAGTTTATGAAGTGGGGGAAGATTGGGCAAATCCAGTAATGAAACATTTCCAGGAAGTGTAGTTCTATAAAGAAGAATTAGGGCTCTCTACTGGAAAATTATTGGGCCACTTCACCAATTTACAGTTTCTAGGATTCTTTCAAGAAAGCCATGAAAATTTCCATGATGAAACTGACATAAATGTGTCATGTATACTGGCCTTGTGATGGCAGGATCAGGGAGAAATTATATTTAATTCGAAAAGGAAAATTTGTTGATATCTGTTAATGTTACAATGTCGTAAGTCTGCCTTACAGCATTTTTCAGTCATTGTGTGGGTGGGTTTTGGGGGTGGTAGCATCCGGAGATGTAGCTAGGGAAACAAAGCTATGTGGGATACGTATGTATCTCAGTGCAGGCTCTCCAGCATTGTTTTCTAACAGAGAGAGGGAAAATGGCTTGGCTGAAACAGAATGAGAAAATTTCAAACCAGAGATGTAGCTATAAGCTGAGCATTGAAAGATCTTTCTGATCCTGAAAGCAGTTCAGCACTGGTGTAAGCTGCCAAGAAGGTATGCAGTATCTCCTGTCTTGGCTGTCTGGCTGGCTTCTTTTTTCTTTTTTTCTTCGATGAGAGAGGCATAGCAGTGGTATAGTTCCTTCATATGTGGGTACTGTTCTGCTTTGGAGGTAAGGGAAGTCCAAAGGCAACCTATAGCCCTTAAAATTCTTTCTCTGCCCACAATAGCCAGTGAAAAGGAAAAATGGGATCTGAGTGGCCTATCCTAGGCCTGCAATGTTTGGCTTCTGCCGTTCTCTTGGTGGCCTGCCCCTTAAACCTTTGAAAGGAAAGCTCACAAGCAGATTGATGCAATAATTTATGACCTCCAGGCTAAGGGCCCAAACACATAGGCCAAAATAAAGCTGCTTCGGTCAGTTTGGAGATATGCTGTTTAAATTACACACACATCTTAGGAAACTAGAAGCTGAGCCAAAGCTGTGCTCCAGTCCTTAGGACTGGAGCATGGCTTTGGTGCAGCTTCTGGCCTCTTAGGACGCATACAGCATTTAAACAGCATACCTCCAAACTGACCCGAAGCAGCTTTATTTTGGCCTGTCTGTTCGGACCCAAAGTCCCCTTCCAATCCTATGATTTTAGCAATTGTGATAAGACAATCTAAGGTGCTTGTAGTTCCTTATGCAACCTTTCTTCTTCCATTATGCACTGTCCTCAAAGTGATACAAAATTGGTGTTTCTGCAGGTGGAGGAAATGGTATGCCATTAATAAATTAGGCCTGATCACAGTACAGTCTTTTTTTTTTTTTTTTTTTTTTGTATCAGTTGGAAAGGAACTGATTCTGACACAAGGGTCAGTCGTGTCCAGAAGCGGGCTTTTCCACACTTAAAACATTAGAACTAAAAATAGCTCTGTCAGTTAAAACCAAAGACCTGTCTGATCCATCATTTGTTCCTCCCCTGGCTGATCAGATGCCTATGGGAAGCCCACTAGCAAGGCAATAGCAGCCCTGCACACACACATATTCACATTCCCCATGCAGTAATCCCATAATTTTCAAAAGCAACTGCTTTGATCCTGAGTTAATATATTCTGTTGCACTAGTAGCCACCCATATACCTATTCTGCATTAATTTATTTAATTCTCTTTTGAAACCATCCAAATAAGTGCTCTAAAGTTTAAATACCATAATTCCTGGATTTCCCACCATTGGTTAATGATCCTGGCTTCTAGTACTATGAAGAGATAAACTTACCTTCTCCACACTGTGCACATTGTTATCCATCTCTGTTGGGTATTCTGCCCCTTTACTTGTCTTTCCTCTAAGGTTAACCCCCACCCATCCCGTTTATCTCTCCATATAGGGGGGGTTTCCACCCCTTTTTAATTTTGAGTTTCTAGAAAAGAAGCCATATTATCTGCTGCAGGAAAGGGAAGGAGGGGTCTTGAAATTTTTCCCTGTGGTGCTATGATCTTACTTTCACTGCATCTTATGGAATCTGAAGCCTTGGTGGCACAGTGTTAATGCTGGTAAAGCAGCCATTCACAGCCACAAGGTTGTGAGTCCAATCCCAGGCCAGTCCAGGGTCCACTCAGCCTTGTGTCCTTCCGTGGTTTCTTAAATGAGTACCCAGCTGTTGAGGACAATTGGCTTACAAATTGTAAACCACATAGGAAGTGCTAGTTCACTGATAAGCGGTATAGAAATGTACTTGCTATTGCTATTGCTATCTTGCTAAACTGGGCCATGGCAGGAGGGGCAGGGCGGGGTGACCAGATGTCACCCCCTATGGAGTGTCATCTGGTGTGGTCCTCCCCAACCCTCACACACACGCAGTGACACTACTACAGACAACCTAGAAAAGTTAACTGAATAGACTCACCTGAACAAACATTCTCCTTCAGCCATTCATGTTACAAATGCCACTTAACATAAAAGCAAGACATCAAAACACGTATGTGAAGTTTCAAAGGCAACTAGGCTCTGTTCATTCAAAACAGCATTCTTTTCATCTTGCCATATAACCTCCAAAAGAGGGCACCCACTTGGTTATAAC
Organism: Sceloporus undulatus; assembly: GCF_019175285.1. Taxonomy (NCBI): domain Eukaryota; kingdom Metazoa; phylum Chordata; class Lepidosauria; order Squamata; family Phrynosomatidae; genus Sceloporus; species Sceloporus undulatus. The sequence goes on from NC_056522.1 coordinate 260,652,893, forward strand.
AAGACAAATTCTTCTCAGTATGAAGTGGACGCCTGGCCTTCTCCTGGACACTGATTTCTTGAAAGTGCTACAACCCAGAACAAGATAGTGCAGAGCAGAAGCCATGTTTGTAGAAGGATTTAGATATCACAAAGTACATGAACTAGTGTCTGACGTCAACAGCAAGCAAGCATGAAGTAGACTCCTGCTTACTAAGAATGAGGAACAGAAAGAAGAGAGAGGAAATTTGGATTCCTGCCTCTCTACATTTCTTTCAAAATACATGCGGAAGGTGGATAGCAAACTGGATTCGGTCCTGCCATTTTCTTGATCTAAGCTCATTCCTACCCCTTGTGGATGATTTTGGAGGATGTTCAGCAAATGAGTGTGATAAGAGGAATAATACAAATAGAGTACTGTCTAAATAATATGTGCTACCATCTGTTGCCGTAACCATCTGTGTAGTATATTGACTTCTTCCACAGAAGGGAATTCCCATTTCTGTTTATGTTTTATTATAGTTTCGGATTTATATCCCACCATCTGCCTCTAGAGAGTCCTCAGAGCAGATTCCTACGTATTGTAACATATCAATGCATAGCACAATACAGTAATAAAAGCACAATAATTTATCATCCTAAAATCCAAGGTGAGATCTACATCAGAAGCTATGATTCATAACACTACATGATACAGCTACTTTATGGCATGATATGGAGCCCTTCTAGTGAACTGAGCATGGGGTATCCTACCTAGAGTCCCACTATACAATGGGAGGCCCCATTGCATAACAGGGCACTGTGCAAGATGCCCCAATACAGAATGGGGGTCCATTACACAATGGAACTCACGGCACAATGGGACCCAGGGCACTATAATGGCTCCATTTGAGCAGTGATCCTGAAGATCTACATCTCTGCTCCCCTCCTGAGAAGGCAATATTATGCTAGCACAATTCAATTTTACGTTAACATAAGCTTGGTATTGACTTTACATGATCTAACTTGGTTTACACTGATGTACTCCTAACAGATACCAGCCCAATTTACATCCTTTAAATATCTTCTAAACAATTGAAGAACAGGAGCAAGGCAACCGCTGAGATCAACAACTGAAACCTAATGCATTCTGGAATTCAACCAACCAATAAGCAACAACAATAACAACACTTTACTTTTTTAAAAAAGTTGTCCTGGGTCTTGCTTGTGGCATTCTGTGGACATATTTCTACCATAGGGCTGCCACTGCTGAAAGACCTGTTGCACTTGCTTGCTTCTCATTCACAAATTTCCAAGAAATTTCAGTCAATACTACTTTTGCAAGAACCAGTCACTTCCTAGCAATGGTAGCCATCGCAGAGCTGACATGATTGGAGTCAAGTGAGAATTACTAATGTACTTTTTGAGGAATGAATAACTAATCATTACTCATTTGGAAAATGGAATTCCCTTAATATGTATTTCCTGATATTCTTGTTTGCTACCTCAGCTGAAGTCCAAAATCCCTTAAAGGGCACAGTTTGGGGATCGCTGGTCTAGTATCACAAGGTGGTTTGCTTGTAATATTTAAAGGAGGTTGGTTTTCCTGTATTGTTTGTCTCCTCTCATTATTCATCATGTTGTTTCTCCACGAATGCATTGCTCTGTTGGCAATTCGCTATGACAAAATTGTTTAGCCCCAAAGGTGAAGATGACAAAATAACTCTGGCATATTTTAATGCAGCTTGTGTTGCATCTGAGACTCCTCTCTGTTTTGTTTAATTACGTATTTATCCATTATAATAAATAGGTATCAGGAGTAGACACTAATAATGTTGGTGCACTGCTTGTTTATTAATTGGATGTTTGTGTATTTACATATATGACTCCTGAGCTTAAGACAGTGCAGAGGTGAGGCCTCTGGTATGGTGAGGCTGACATTTGTCTCTCTGGCTGACAAGGTCATCAAACTAGGCCTTCCCCTGATTTGATCAATGAAGATCCCCTGCCGTGCAGAAGACTTTAGAGTTATTCTGCTGATCCCAGACTCACATATGGACCTGCTGAGATCCACCAGAACAGAACTGCTTATTGTTTCCCTCCACTGATGAAATTGGTGCTTCTAGCATACTGGATATATTCTCTTCAGAAAAAACTAGATAGAGCTCTTGGAGGTCTTTCATTCATAGGGTCATCATAAACTCCGTCAACTTGATGACAAATAACAATAAGAACAATCAGGCATACCAATAAGCAAAGTGAGGCAACCACCTGAACCACCAGATGTTGGGGAAAGCAGAAACCTTCTTCCCGCCCATCTTTTACTGTCAAAGAAAAGAGCGGGCATGCCTCATATGGCTGATACTCTTCTGTCTCCCTTTTAACTTGTCTGCTGGCCTCCAGTCCAGGTGGAGGATATAGTCCAAAGCCAAGACTGAATGCCAATCCAGTTTGCTTCCAGACCAAAGAGGCAGGGGCAAAATATCATGCGCTGGCTGGTTGTACTGTGAAGACTGGTGGCTCTCTGTCACTTGGCTGGTGAATCCACTCTGGCTTTCCATCTGAACTCTAAAAAGCTGATCACTTAAAATGAGTTATTGGGTTAGGGTGCTCAGCACTTTGGCTAACCCCTACTGAAGTCCAATTAATACTCAGAGTAGATTCACGTTACACAGAAGCCACCCATCACCATGGTTTTTGAGGTTGCAAATTGTCTGTGTGCAAAGCTCACAGGGTGCATTTCTAAATCATCATGCAGGAGATGTTTGCTCTGTTAATTGCTAAGTCTCTAAAAGAGACACGTTTTAAATTCTGTGTCATAAATCAGGCACATTATGTTACAGCAACAATATAAGAAATTATATTGCATCATTTCAATTCTCCCCCCAATTTCTCATTGCCACCACAGTGGGAATCGCCACATCCTTTTTTAAATTGAAGACTGAGTGACAGCACTGGGAAGTTAGAGATTGCCATTGCTGAGCAATGGTGTGGTGACCAATGTCATTTGCAGTAAGGTTGAAAGGCAATGGCGAAGTAGGAGAACTGCTCTGTCAGCATCATGGAGACTCACTGACAATTGATAAGTCTCTAAAAGAGCATGTCCAGAGGAGGGAGACCAAACAGATAAAGGGTCTGGAAACTACGATTCATGATGAGAGATTTAGGGAGTTTTTAGTAGGTTTAGCCTGGAGAAGAGATGGTTAAGAGGTGGTAGTAGCCCTGTTTAAGTATTGAAGGGATGTCATACTGAGGATGGAAGGGGTGTCATATTGAGGGGTGACATTTGAGCTTGTTTTCTGAGGCTCTACAGAACAGGACCCAGATGCAAGCTACGAAAAAGAAATTCTCCTCAACATTAAGAGGAGCACACTGACGTAAAAGCTATTCAACAGTAGAACACACCCCTCAGAGTGTGGTGGAGTCTCCTTATTTGGAGGTTTTTAAGCAGAGTCTAGATGGCCACTGTCAAGGTGCTTTTATTGTGGATTTCTGCATAGCATGGGGTGGACTGGATGCCCCTTACGGGTCTTTTGCAACTCTACAATTCTATGATTCATGGTCAAAGTGACCGTGTCTGGCACTGCTAGTTTATCAGCACCAAGAACCTATACAATGTGGATTTAGCAGTTCCTGGTTCTTTTACCTTTGAAAGTCTCTGGTAATGGGTCAGTGAATCTGCAGTGGTGAACTTTAAAGGCTTGTGTCCAAAACAGGTCCAGATCTTGGATAGTTCCTTTAAAGTCAAAAGAAAGTCCAGCTAGATTCACTGTTCCACTGCATGGCAGCCATCAGCACCACTATTTGGGTGGGGTTCCCCCCCCACTTTTTGTTGCTGTATGGTGAAATGCCCTCCTAATTCTTACCAGACCAATTCTCACGTTGCCAAGCGATTATAAAACATTAGTGCATTTGACTTATTGCTGGTCCTTTCCAGATGTGCTTCAGCTAATAGTGGGGTTTTTTACATAGGGGGGGAGGGCTGATTTTACTGTGGTTGAACTATCTATGGTGCCTTGCTTTATTCTCTCTCCATACACTAACTGGAGCAGCATGAGGCCAGGATGACAACCTTGAGGTAGAAGGCTTCTGTTCAATTGCAAAGCATAACCTGGGAAGGGGGAGGGAAGTGGGCCAAGTCTCTTCCCACTACCACAAAGTTTTGTTTAGAAGCCTCCACCCAGCCAGTATGATGTGGAGGATCTGCCTGAGGGGTGAAATGAGTGTAAGGATGTACTTACCCTGTTGTGGGTATTTGTGATGTGAACACCCCACCCCAAATCTTTCCATACTGATTTCACAGATGCTTGACAGAAATATTTCAAATGGATTTCAGATTATCAGTTCAGTTATTTTACATAGGAGTTGTTGTTTCTGGTATGAAGGGGGGAGCCAACATTTTCTTCTAGTTTATAACTGGAGGCAGTTTACTTGCATCTTTAGAGAACAAATACAATAATAATACTGACTTTCATGGCATAGTCCTATGAAATACATCTGATTGTGTTCAGTGAAACATACAGGTAGCATGGACTCTAATTTTAGGGTTCAAAGTTCATTAGCATCCATGATGGAAATCTAGTAAAAGTAAATTGTGCCCAATAGCTGCTGTTCTAAAGAGCAAGCCCCACTGAATTCTGTAAGATGATAGTGGCGGTTGTTGACTTCTGTGTCACTGGGACAGTGAAGCCATTCCTAGTCTAGTTCCTATTTGTAAGGATCCATGTGGTTTGTGGTTTTATTGTTGGACTGTGGACTGGACTCCAGGGTCTGATTCCCAGCTTGGACATGGAAACCAACTAGGTGATCTTGGGCAGGTCACACTCTCTCAGCCTCAGAGGGAAACACTGGCAAACACAAATCTTACCAAGAAAACCCTGTGATAGGCTCACCTTAGTGCAACTTGAAGACACACAACAACAGGTTCTGAGTCCTCTCCCTCCCAAAAGTAAACACATTGGAGAACCACTTAAAGTTTAAATGAAACCAAGAGTTCTCACTGACAAGGAAGCTACTAGACACTCTGGGAGTGATTCCTTATTAAGCATATGTAGATGTTACTTAAGTCCGATGTGCTCACTTAAAGGGACTGCACCATGTAACACAATCTCTTCCATGATCAGTATATAGTTATGCACATTTACCTATCATCAATTGAATTCAGTGGGACCTATATCCAAGTAACATGGGGATTTGAAATGCAAGATCCATTGCATTTTAAAATTGGTTTTATCTATAAGATCCAGCAGGAGTGTTGGGCTAAGACCAGTTTCAAGACCAGTTTCAAATCTCCATTCAGCATGCAAGTCCACTGGGTGACCTGTCCAAGACATACTCTTTCAGCTCAGAGGAAGGCCATGGCAACTCCTCTGAAAAATCTTACCAAGAAAACACTAGGATAGGGTCACTAAGTCAGAGTTGACTTGAAAGCACATAACAACAATTTTTTGATGGCATTAACAGATATAGCTAGAGCCAATGAACCTTATGAGAGTTATTACTTGTATTTAATACAAATGAAACTATTGAGGTTTATGAAAGGATTTGACTAAATCTTCATAGATTAGGTCTCCACACCAGTGTCTCTGTTCCCTGTTCTTCCATCTACCGGTAGTATTGATCAGACCACACTCTTTTAAAATTTTGTAATGTATTTACTTCACAGTATGTATATAGTGCTTAATAAAATAAAACTCTAGGTAATTCACACACACTGTGCTGTGAAACCATAATTAAAATTCAATTAATTCAATATAAACATAATTTGTTACATCAACAAGGGCAGCTTCTGAGTCATTACAAGCTGGGAAAAGTGTAAGGAGAAAGTGACAGAGAATGAGGAATTACCCAAAAGGACCTCCCCCAACGATTTTTGTGAGAATAGATCTGGAAGCCATGTCCTGTGAGGAGTGATATAGGTATGTTTAGCATGGAGAAGAGAAGGTTAAGAGGTGATGTGATTTGGTTGGTGTTCTTTGGAACTGCAGAAAACAAGCTTGCTACATCTTCAGTATGACATCTTTCAAAATTTAAACAGGGCTGTCATACGGAGATGTAGCAAGCTTGTTGCTTCAGTTCAAAGAACAGGGCCTGAGCAATGGATTCAACTACCAGAAAAGAGATCCCACCTAAAACATTGGAGGAACTTCCTGACAGTAAGAGCTGTTTGATAGTGAAATATGTTGCCTCGGAGTGTGGTGGCATCTCTTCTTTGGAGTTATTTAAAAAGAGGCAGGATGGGCCATCTGTCAGGAGAGTTTTGTGTCTTCCTGCATGGCAGGGGGCTGGACTAGATAGCCCTTGGGGTCTCATCCAATTCTAGGATTCTGCAATACTGACAGAGCTGCCTCCTTCTGTTCTTTTAATCTCAGTGAGGTCCTCTCTTTGCCTCTGCCTGCTAAAGCCAATTCTCTCAGCACATCTGCTCAACCTTTTCCTAGCATGCAACTAATTAAAGGTACCTGAGCACCTTCAAAGCCATGGGTTGACAAGCCCAGATGAAGGAGGACAAAGGCTGTTTCATGAGGCACCTTTGTACACCAGGGCTGTATATGTATAAATTGCACCAGAGAAAAAGGTGGGTCTCAAGCTGATACCAATCAGATTTATTTCTGAAGCAGAAAAGATATAAAAAGCTCAGTGCTTTTGTGAAGAATCATCTCAGGGGGAAAGAAAGAAGAAAGAACCATCCCAAAATCCAGTGTCTTTTCTTATAAAAAGTGTTGCAACACTGCAGAATTAATACATTTTGACACTGCTTAACTGTCATGGTTCCATCCTATGGTCCTGGGATTTCTAGTTATTGCGGCACCAGAGCTCTCTGACAAAGAAGGCTAAATAGCTCACAATTCTACAAATCCCAGAATTCCCTAGCATTCAGCTACAGCAGTTAAAGCAGTGTCAAACTGAATTAATTCTGCAGTGCAGTTGCACCAAAGATAGCAGTCCAGAGAGACGATTTAAGAAACGACTTTCTTTCTTCTGCTGTACAGGAAAATATTTTCTTATTAGATAGATGGTTGATGAGGTTGTTCTCTATTTCTGTTTCTCACTTTCTGGTGTTGTACAGATCTCTCACCCTGCTCCCATCCCTTTACTATGATTATAAATAGTAAGATTTTCTCCCCAGCTGCCATCAGAGATTGTCAGCCTGTGACCCTTTGACATATGTTATGTTCATGTCCTTCCCACACATCAGGGAGAAAGTATTTGAACTATGGCCATTGAGAATGGATCTTCAGTTTTATCTTCAGTGGTTTGTCTCACATTTTCTCTGGTTTTAGACTAGTCGCACTAGAAGAACATTTAATGGATTATTGCCTCAGTCAAAGGCCACAACAGCAACAAATTACAATAGACGCGACAATAGGAATAACATATGATATGAGGCAATAATGAAAGCTAGGCCATTGTGTGTTGTCTCTAAAAGAAATTGCCTGTAGCTGTCAAAGGATTCATCATCAATTGCACCGAGTGTGAGGTTAGCTGTACTACATTGTATACGTGGCTGCCTTGGTTCAGAAATGCCGTTAGTCCAGAATAGAAACAGAAGAATTTTAAGTAAGACTGGGGTGTTATGACCATGTTACATTTATTATCTGCATGTGTTTCTTGTTTGTCTGCAGAACCAATTAAAGAGTTGATTTTACCCTTAAAACCTTATGTCCTTTTTGGAGATGCTGCTCCAAATTTTGCCAAGTGAAGTCAGGTCAACATGAAGTGAGCCTTTTTAGGAATGCCACTGAGTTACAGCAGTGAATTATAGAAGATCTTGTCCAGATAGTTTTATCTGACTTCACCTTTAGATCTTTCATGAACTAGAAAAATACTTTAAAAAAAAAGAATCATCAAAGCTTAAAATAATATAGCTGGATCTCTCAGTAATGTGCATTTACTATGGGCCTGAACAGACAGGCCAAATAAAGTTGCTTCGGTCACTTTGGAGGTATATTATTTAAATGATGCATGCATCCTAAGAGGCCAGAACCACACCAAAGCTACACTCCAGTCCAAGGACTGGAGCACGGCTTGGTGCAGCTTCTGACCTATTCAGATGCGTGTGTCTTTAAACAGCATACCTCCAAAGTGACCGAAGCAGCTTTATTTTGGCCTGTGGATTCAGGCCTTGTGTGTCTGTTATTTTTACTATTTTTCTATTGGATGTTTAATGTGTGTTTCGTTCTGAGGGCCTCCAGATAAGTTCTGTTATGAGGTCCAGCTAAGGAATATTCATAGTAAAAATATCAGTGCCAACTGTACGGAGATATAGGCCCAAAACACACTGGCAGAAATAATCTGGTTTGAGACTAACTGCCGTAGGTCAATGCTAGGGATCCTGGGATTTTCAGTTTATTGTGGCACCAGAGCTTTCTGACAGAGAATAGTAATGTCTCACAAAACTACAGTCCCCAGAATTCCTAGCACTCGCCAGAGCAGTTAAAGCAGTCTCAAACTAGATTAGTTCTGCAGGTGTTTTGAATTGTAGTATGTCTTGAGAACTGTACCAACAGCAGAGAAATCATCCACACCACACTTGAAGCAAGTGATGCCATATATTTGTTCTTTTTGTAGTTAGGATAAGGAATACAACTGCTGAACTGGTGCTGACCCTAAATGTCCATTATGGGTAATTATTCTGATGTGGGGCAGATCTCAGCGGTGTGCCACATTGCATTTGATTATTCTTCCCTCCCATGCAATTTACCTCTCTTGTCATTCAGCCTTTCCACCTGGCTGTGTATGACAAACAGCTTTAGAATGGTGCACGCGTTTAATTTTTTTCCCTGACCCCCATTTCACACTAATTTACTGAAATAATATTTTTTAAAATACACTGAGAATATTTTCTCACAGTGCTTGGAAAACGTAGGCTTCATAAATGTACTGGGAAAGGAGCTGGAAAATGAGTGGAAGGAGAAGAATTTTTGTCCTATGTCCTGTCCCTTTTTTTATAGGAAATAAATGAATGCAAATGTAAACTGTCATTGGCCATAAGTACTATTAAGCCTAAACAAACAGAAAGGGTGTGAGAGTCACAATCATTTGTGAAAAGAAAAACAGACCTAACATGGCGCAATGGTAGGTAAACTGGGATATAACGAAAGTCTTGTCTGATAGCCCACTAGTATGACAGTATGGGGGAATGGTTCTCAGGCCTGTTTTTATCTTTCCTTCCACAACATCCAGCCTTGCTTCCAGGTTGGAAACAGTTGGTCATTCCTCTATTTCTTGCCTCAAGGCATCTTCAGCCCTGGAAAAGAATCCAAGAATGAAAGAATACTGTACTTCCCCTCCAGGATGGAGCTATCATCTTTGTCTGTGATGCTCTGGATATATTCAGCATAGAAAAGTGACTAGGTAAGCTTATACCTACGAAAGGAAGGCACACCCTGCCCCCCCCCAAAAAATGCTTACATCTGCATTTGGCTCTGACAGGCTTTCCCCAGGGGCAACTGAGGGATTCTCCTGTAGCAATGGTTTTTGTCCCTCAGCTTGCTTGATGCGCTGCTAGCATGTTTAAATGCAAATATGTTTGTCTTTATTGTAATATATCATGTGCTTACCCAAACAGCAGGATCAGGGCCCATCAAGAAACTTAGTTCCAGCACTTAGGGTTTTTTTTTTTTCTTTCTTCATTTTACAGTTGACTGTTAAGACTCTGTGGCGTGTTAAAAAGTAACCTTCAATGGTGAAACCAACAGTTCAGTGCAGGCAATCTGGATTACTATTTTATTTAATGCTTCAAATAGTTTGGCATTTTTAAACACCTTCCAATATGGTGGGTCTTGCACTGCTCTAAATTAATCCCGCCCGTTGTTTAATTGTTTAAAAAGGGCCCTTTTTAAAACAATTATGAGAACGCTTCCATGAGAAAATGGAAGCATTCCTCTTTAAAAGTGCCATCCGCAATCCCACCAGGAGGCTTCCATCACAGATTGGTGACGCTGGGGCAACGGGGCATGGCAGAAGGTAGGAGTGTGATAAACTCCAAGCCTTACAAGGCAAGGATCTCATTGCTACAGGAGCATATATTGAAAAGACGAGAAGAACACTGGCAGAGAAGAAGCACTGGGTCTCTGACCTTGTGACTGTGAAGTTGGCTAAACCAGATGGGGAGGGGCTATTCCTCAGGGCTGCAACACAGTTTTTACAGGCAGATGGTCTGGGCTTCAGGCCCAAGCCTCTCCACTAAAAGAACCTCAGCTAGCTGGTGATAGGAAAGATCTTTCTCTTCACAAGACTTTGGACAGGTGCTCTCAGCCACTGTAGATGATATGGAGTTAGAGAGCCATAACTGGACCTGGAAGGGGATTTTCTTAACACTAACATCCACTCCATTAGGTTATTCCTGATTCATGGACCATCCTCCCTTAACCCAAACCTTTCTTGAAAGTGTGAAAGCAACTCTTGAAGGTTTGAAAGCCTATAGACTATTGTAGCTTTTACTGCAAGATATAGTGGTACCTGCCAAGTTAGATACTTCACTGATAGAAGTACTGTATGCTCTCCTCATTATCTGTTCTGAGTTAGCTAGCCAGGCCGGGGATCTAATTCACTCCATGCCTTCTTTGGACTTTCCATTGACATCTACTTGGTCATTGTGGGCAACGAATGCTAGACTAAACAGACCTTCTTGCTTCATAT
>NC_056522.1:260663518-260678102 GCF_019175285.1 Sceloporus undulatus
TGTCAACACTGCTATGGAGTTCAGTCCACACACATACACACAAAAATATCCAAATTTTCTGTTCAAAACAGGATAAATCCCCACTTTTCCCCTTACAGTTTAAAGCCTTGAGGCAATGCAAAGGCCTGACTTTATCTCCAATCATTCTGTACATTCTTTGGACAGCTATTAGGTGAGACTGTTTTATTTGGCCTGTATAGATGCACCAAGGTTTATGAAGTGGGGGAAGATTGGGCAAATCCAGTAATGAAACATTTCCAGGAAGCTGTAGTTCTATAAAGAAGAATTAGGGCTCTCTACTGGAAAATTATTGGGCCACCTTCACCAATTTACAGTTTCTAGGATTCTTTCAAGAAAGCCATGAAAATTTCTATGATGAAACTGACATAAATGTGTCATGTATACTGGCCTTGTGATGGCAGGATCAGGGGAGAAATTATATTTAATTCAGAAAAGGAAAATTTGTTGATATCTGTTAATGTTACAATGTCGTAAGTCTGCCTTACAGCATTTTTCAGTCATTGTGTGGGTGGGTTTTGGGGGTGGTAGCATCCGGAGATGTAGCTAGGGAAACAAAGCTATGTGGGATACGTATGTATCTCAGTGCAGGCTCTCCAGCATTGTTTTCTAACAGAAGAGGAGGGAAAATGGCTTGGCTGAAACAGAATGAGAAAATTTCAAACCAAAGAGATGTAGCTATAAGCTGAGCATTAGAAAGATCTTTCTGATCCTGAAAGCAGTTCAGCACTGGTGTAAGCTGCCAAGAAGGTATGCAGTATCTCCTGCCTTGGCTGTCTGGCTGGCTTCTTTTTTCTTTTTTTCTTAGATGAGAGAGGCATAGCAAGTGGTATAGTTCCTTCATATGTGGGGTACTGTTCTGCTTTGGAGGTAAGGGAAGTCCAAAGGCAACCTATAGCCCTTAAAATTACTTTCTCTGCCCACAATAGCCAGTGAAAAGGAAAAAATGGGATCTGAGTGGGCCTATCCTAGGCCTGCAATGTTTGGCTTCTGCCCTGTTCTCTTGGTGGCCTGCCCTCTTAAAACTTTGAAAGGAAAGCTCACAAGCAGATTGATGCAATAATTTATGACCTCCAGGCTAAGGGCCCAAACACATAGGCCAAAATAAAGCTGCTTCGGGTCAGTTTGGAGATATGCTGTTTAAATGACACTCACATCTTAGGAAACTAGAAGCTGAGCCAAGCTGTGCTCCAGTCCTTAGGACTGGAGCATGGCTTTGGGGCAGCTTCTGGCCTCTTAGGACGCATACAGCATTTAAACAGCATACCTCCAAACTGACCCGAAGCAGCTTTATTTTGGCCTGTCTGTTCGGACCCAAAGTCCCCTTCCAATCCTATGATTTTAGCAATTGTGATAAGACAATCTAAGGTGCTTGTAGTTCCTTATGCAACCTTTCTTCTTCCATTATAGCACTGTCCTCAAAGTGATACAAAATTGGTGTTTCTGCAGGTGGAGGAAATGGTATGCCATTAAAATAAATTAGGCCTGATCACAGTACAGTCTTTTTTTTTTTAATTTTATTATTATTATTTTTTTTGTATCAGTTGGAAAGGAACATGATTCTGACACAAGGGTCAGTCGTGTCCAGAAGCAGGGCTTTTCACACTTAAAACATTAGAACATAAAAATAAGCTCTGTCAGTTAAAACCAAAGACCTGTCTGATCCATCATTTGTTCCTCCCCTGGCTGATCAGATGCCTATGGGAAGCCCACTAGCAAGGCAATAGCAGCCCTGCACACACACATATTCACATTCCCCATGCAGTAATCCCATAATTTTCAAAAGCAACTGCCTTTGATCCTAGAGTTAATATATTCTGTTGCACTAGTAGCCACCCATATACCTATTCTGCATTAATTTATTTAATTCTCTTTTGAAACCATCCAAATAAGTGCTCTAAAGTTTAAATACCATACATTCCTGGATTTCCCACCATTGGTTAAATGATCCTGGCTTCTAGTACTATGCAGGAGATAAACTTCACCTTTCTCCACACTGTGCACATTGTTATCCATCTCTGTTGGGTATTCTGCCCCTTTACTTGTCTTTCCTCTAAGGTTAACCCCCACCCATCCCAAGTTTTATCTCTCCATATAGGGGGGTTTTCCCACCCCTTTTTAATTTTGGAGTTTCTAGAAAAGAAGCCATATTTATCTGTTGCGGGGAAGGGAAGGAGGAGGTCTTGAAATTTTTCCCTGTGGTGCTATGATCTTACTTTCACTGCATCTTATGGAATCTGAAGCCTTGGTGGCACAGTGTTTAAATGCTGGTAAAGCAGCCATTCACAGCCACAAGGTTGTGAGTCCAATCCCAGGCCAGTCCAGGGTCCACTCAGCCTTGTGTCCTTCCGTAGGTTTCTTAAAATGAGTACCCAGCTTGTTGAGGACTATTGGCTTACAAATTGTAAACCACATAGGAAGTGCTAGTTCACTGATAAGCGGTATAGAAATGTACTTGCTATTGCTATTGCTATCTTGCTAAACTGGGCCATGGCAAGGAGGGGCAGGGCGGGGTGACCAGATGTCACCCCCCTATGGAGTGTCATCTGGTGTGGTCCTCCCCAACCCTCACACACACGCAGTGACACTACTACAAGACAACCTAGAAAGTTAACATGAATAGACTCACCTGAACAAACATTCTCCTTCAGCCATTCATGTTACAAATGCCACTTAACATTAAAAGCAAGACATCAAAACAACTAGTATGTGAAAGTTTCAAAGGCAACTAGGCTCTGTTAATTCAAAACAGCATTCTTCTTCATCTTGCCATAATAACCTCCAAAAGAGGGCACCCACTTGGTTATAACAAGACAAATTCTTCTCAGTATGAAGTGGACACCTGGCCTTCTCCTGGGACACTGATTTCTTGAAAGTGCTACAACCCAGAACAAGATAGTGCAGAGCAGAGCCATGTTTGTAGAAGGATTTAGAATATCACAAAGTACATGAACTAGCTGTCTGACGTCAACAGCAAGCAAGCATGAAGAGTAGACTCCTGCTTACTAAGAATGAGGAACAAGAAAGAAGAGAGAGCAAATTTGGATTTCCTGCCTCTCTACATTTCTTTCAAAAATACATGCGGAAGGTGGATAGCAAACTGGATTCGGTCCTGCCATTTTCTTGATCTAAAGCTCATTCCTACCCTTGTGGATATGATTTTGGGGGAGTGTTCAGCAACTGAGGTGATTAGAGGAAATACAATACTGTCTAAATAATATGTGAATACCATCTGTTGCCGTAACCATCTGTGTAGTATATTGACTTCTTCCACAGAAGGGAATTCCCATTTCTGTTTATGTTTATTTATTATAGTTTCGGATTTATATCCCACCATCTGCCTCTAGAGAGTCCTCAGAGCAGATTCCTACGTATTGTAACATATCAATGCATAGCACAATAATAAAAGCACAATAAAATTTATCATCCTAAAATCCAAGGATGAGATCTACATCAGAAGCTATGATTCATAACACTACAATGATACAACTACATTTATGGCATGATATGGAGCCCTTCTAGTGAACTGAGCATGGGGTATCCTACCTAGAGTCCCACTATACAATGGGAGGCCCCATTGCATAACAGGGCACTGTGCAAGATGCCCCAATACAGAATGGGGGTCCATTACACAATGGAACTCACGGCACAATGGGACCCAGGGCACTATAATGGCTCCATTTGAGCAGTGATCCTGAAGAATCTACATCTCTGCTCCCCTCCTGAGAAGGCAAATATTATGCAATAGCACAATTCAATTTTACGTTAACATAAGCTTGGTATTTGACTTTACATGATCATAACTTGGTTTACACTGATGTAACTCCTAACAGAATACCAGCCCAATTTACATCCTTTAAATATCTTCTAAACAATTGAAGAACAGGAGCCAAGGCAACCGCTGAGATCAACAACTGAAACCTAAATGCATTCTGGAATTCAACCAACCAATAAGCAACAACAATAACAACACTTTACTTTTTAAAAAAAAGTTGTCCTGGGTCTTGCATTGTGAGCATTCTGTGGACATATTTCTACCATAGGGCTGCCACTGCTGAAAAAGACCTGTTGCACTTGCTTGCTTCTCATTCACAAATTTCCAAGAAATTTCAGTCAATACTACTTTTGCAAAGAACCAGTCACTTCCTAGCAATGGTAGCCATCGCAGAGCTGACATGATTGGAGTTCAAGTGAGAAATTACTAATTGTTACTCTTTTGAGGAATGAATAACTAATCATTACTCATTTGGAAAATGGAATTCCCTTAATATGTATTTCCTGATATTCCTTGTTTGCTACCTCAGCTGAAGTCCAAAATCCCTTAAAGGGCACAGTTTGGGGATCGCTGGTCTAGTATCACAAGGTGGTTTGCTTGTAATATTTAAAGGAGGTTGGTTTTCCTGTATTGTTTGTCTCCTCTCATTATTCATCATGTTGTTTCTCCACGAATGCATTGCTCTGTTGGCAATTCAGCTATGACAAAATTGTTTTAGCCCCAAAGGTGAAGATGACAAAATAACTCTGGCAATATTTTAATGCAGCTTGTGTTGCAATCTGAGACATCCTCTCTGTTTTGTTTAATTACGTATTTATCCATTATAATAAATAGGTATCAGGAGTAGACACTAATAATGTTGGTGCACTGCTTGTTTAATTAATTGGATGTTTGTGTATTTACATATATGACTCCTGAGCTTAAGACAGTGCAGAGGTGAGGCCTCTGGTATGGTGAGGCTGACATTTGTCTCTCTGGCTGACAAGGTCATCAAACTAGGCCTTCCCCTGAATTTGATCAATGAAGATCCCCTGCTGTGCAGAAGACTTTAGAGTTTATTCCTGCTGATCCCAGACTCACATATGGACCTGCTGAGATCCACCAGAACAGAACCTGCTTATTGTTTCCCTCCACTGATGAAATTGGTGCTTCTAGCATACTGGATATATTCTCTTCAGAAAAAACTAGATAGAGCTCTTGGAGGTCTTTCATTCATAGGGTCATCATAACTCCGTCAACTTGATGACAAATAACAATAAGAACAATCAGGCATACCAATAAGCAAAGTGAGGCAACCACCTGAACCACCAGATGTTGGGGAAAGCAGAAACCTTCTTCCAGCCATCTTTTACTGTCAAAGAAAAGAGCAGGGCATGCCTCATATGGCTGATACTCTTCTGTCTCCCTTTTAACTTGTCTGCTGGCCTCCAGTCCAGGTGGAGGATATAGTCCCAAAGCCAAGACTGAATTGCCAATCCAGTTTGCTTCCAGACCAAAGAGGCAGGGGCAAAATACCATGCGCTGGCTGGTGTACTGTGAAGACTGGTGGCTCTCTGTCACTTGGCTGGTGAATCCACTCTGGCTTTCCATCTGAACTCTAAAAAAGCTGATCACTTAAAATGAGTTATTGGGTTAGGGCTGCTCAGCACTTTGGCTAACCCCTACTGAAGTCCAATTAATACTCAGAGTAGATTCACTGTTACACAGAAGCCACCCATCACCATGGTTTTTGAGGTTGCAAATTGTCTGTGTGCAAAGCTCACAGGGTGCATTTTCTAAATCATCATGCAGGAGATGTTTGCTCTGTTAATTGCTAAGTCTCTAAAAGAGACACGTTTTAAATTCTGTGTCATAAATCAGGCACATTATGTTACAGCAACAATATAAGAAATTATATTGCATCTATTTCAAATTCTCCCCCCAATTTCTCATTGCCACCACAGTGGGAATCGCCACATCCTTTTTTAAATTGAAGACTGAGTGACAGCACTGGGAAGTTAGAGATTGCCATTGCTGAGCAATGGTGTGGTGAACCAATGTCATTTGCAGTAAGGTTGAAAGGCAATGGCAGAAGTAGGAGAACTGCTCTGTCAGCATCATGGAGACTCACTGACAATTGATAAGTCTCTAAAAGAGCATGTCCAGAGGAGGGAGACCAAACAGATAAAGGGTCTGGAAACTACGATTCATGATGAGAGATTTAGGGATGTTTTAGTAGGTTTAGCCTGGAGAAGAGATGGTTAAGAGGTGGTAGAATAGCCCTGTTTAAGTATTTGAAGGGATGTCATACTGAGGATGGAAGGGGTGTCATATTGAGGGGTGACATATTGAGCTTGTTTTCTGAGGCTCTACAGAACAGGACCCAGATGCAAGCTACAGAAAAAGAAATTCTACCTCAACATTAAGAGGAGCACACTGACAGTAAAAGCTATTCAACAGTAGAACACACTCCCTCAGAGTGTGGTGGAGTCTCCTTATTTGGAGGTTTTTAAGCAGAGTCTGGATGGCCACCTGTCAAGGTGCTTTTATTGTGGATTTCTGCATAGCATAGAGGGTTGGACTGGATGCCCCTTACGGTCTTTTGCAACTCTACAATTCTATGATTCATGGTCAAAGTGACTGTGTCTGGCACTGCTAGTTTATCAGCAACCAAGAACCTATACAATGTGGATTTAGCAGTTCCTGGTTCTTTTACCTTTGAAAGTCCTCTGGTAATGGGTCAGTGAATCTGCAGTGGTGAACTTTAAAGCTGCTTGTGTCCAAAACAGGTCCAGCATCTTGGATAGTTCCTTTAAAGTTCAAAAGAAAGTCCAGCATAGATTCACTGTTCCACTGGCATGGCAGCCATCAGCACCACTATTTGGGTGGGGTTCCCCCCCACCTTTTTGTTGCTGTATGGTGAAATGCCCTCCTAATTCTTACCAGACCAATTCTCACGTTGCCAAGCAGATTATAAAACATTAGTGCATTTGACTTATTGCTGGTCCTTTTCCAGATGTGCTTCAGCTAATAGTGATGGGTTATTTACATAGGGGGGGAGGCTGATTTTACTGTGTGTATGAACTATCTATGGTGCCTTGCTTTATTCTCTCTCATTACACTAACTGGAGCAGCATGAGGCCAGGATGACAACCTTGAGGTAGAAGGCTTCTTGGTTCAATTGCAAAGCATAACCTGGGAAGGGAGGAGGGAATGTGCCAAGTCTCTTCCCACTACCCACAAAGTTTTGTTTAGAAGCCTCCACCCAGCCAGTATGATGTGGAGGATCTGCCTGAGGGGGTGAAATGAGTGTAAAGGATGTACTTACCCTGTTGTGGGTATTTTGTGATGTGAACACCCCACCCCAAATCTTTCCATACTGATTTCACAGATGCTTGACAGAAATATATCAAATGGATTTCAGATTTATCAAGTTCAAGTTATTTTACATAGGAGTTGTTGTTTCTGGTATGAAGGGGAGGGAGCCAACATTTTTCTTCTAGTTTATAAACTGGAGGCAGTTTACTTGCATCTTTAGAGAACAAATACAATAATAATACTGCACTTTCATGGCATAGTCCTATGAAATACATCTGATTGTGTTCAGTGAAACATACAGGTAAGCATGGACCTCTAATTTTAGGGTTCAAAGTTCATTAGCATCCATGATGGAAATCTAGTAAAAGTAAATTGTGCCCAATAGCTGCTGTTCTAAAGAGCAAGCCCCACTGAATTCTGTAAGACTGATAGTGGCGGTTGTTGACTTCTGTGTCACTGGGACAGTGAAGCCATTCCTAGTCTAGTTCCTATTTGTAAGGATCCAATGTGGTTTAGTGGTTTTATTGTTGGACTGTTGGACTGGACTCCAGGGTCTGATTCCCAGCTTGGACATGGAAACCAACTAGGTGATCTTGGGCAAGTCACACTCTCTCAGCCTCAGAGGGAAACACTGGCAAACACAAATCTTACCAAGAAAACCCTGTGATAGGCTCACCTTAGTGCAACTTGAAGACACACAACAACAAGGTTCTGAGTCCTCTCCCCTCCCAAAAGTAAAACACATTGGAGAACCACTTTAAAGTTTAAATGAAAACCAAGAGTTCTCACTGACAAGGAAGCTACTAGACCACTCTGGGAGTGATTCCTTATTAAGCATATGTAGATGGTTACTTTAAGTCCGATGTGCTTCACTTAAAGGGACTGCACCATGTAACACAATCTCTTCCATGATCAGTATATAGTTATGCACATTTACCTATCATCAATTGAATTCAGTGGGACCTATATCCAAGTAACCATGTGGGATATTGAAATGCAAGATCCATTGCATTTTTAAAAATTGGTTTTATCTATAAGATCCAGCAGGAGTGTTGGGCTAAGACCAGTTTCAAATCTCCATTCAGCCATGCAAGTCCACTGGGTGACCTTGTCCAAGACATACTCTTTCAGCCTCAGAGGAAGGCCATGGCAAATCTCCTCTGAAATAATCTTACCAAGAAAACACTAGGATAGGGTCACTATAAGTCAGAGTTGACTTGAAAGCACATAACAACAATTTTTTGATGGCATTAACAGATATAGCTAGAGCCAATGAACCTTATGAAGGAGTTATTACTTGTATATTAATACAAATGAAACTATTGAGGTTTATGAAAGGCATTTGACTAAATCTTCATAGATTAGGTCTCCACACCAGCTGTCTCTGTTCCCTGTTCTTCCATCTACCGGTAGTTATTGAATCAGACCACACTCTTTTAAAATTTTGTAATGTATTTACTTCACAGTATGTATATAGTGCTTAATAAAATAAAAACTCTAGGTAATTCACACACACTGTGCTGTGAAACTATAATTAAAATTCAAATATAATTCAATATAAACATAATTTGTTTACATCAAAACAGGGCAGCTTCTGAGTCATTACAAGCTGGGAAAAGTGTAAGGAGAAAGTGACAGAGAAATGAGGAATTAACCCAAAAAGGACCTCCCCCAACGATTTTTGTGAGAATAGATCTGGAAGCCATGTCCTGTGAGGAGTGATATAGGTATGTTTAGAATGGAGAAGAGAAGGTTAAGAGGTGACGTGATCTTTGGTTGTGTTCTTTGGAACTGCAGAAAACAAGCTTGCTACATCTTCAGTATGACATCTTTTCAAACATTTAAACAGGGCTGTCATACTGAAGATGTAGCAAGCTTGTTTGCTTCAGTTCCAAAGAACAGGAGCCTGAGCAATGGATTCAAACTACCAGAAAAGAGATCCCACCTAAACATTAGGAGGAACTTCCTGACAGTAAGAGCTGTTTGATAGTGAAATATGTTGCCTCGGAGTGTGGTGGCATCTCCTTCTTTGGAGTTATTTAAAAAGAGGCAGGATGGCCATCTGTCAGGAGAGTTTTGTGTCTTCCTGCATGGCAGGGGGCTGGACTAGATAGCCCTTGGGGTCTCATCCAATTCTAGGATTCTGCAAATACTGACAGAGCTGCCTCCTTCTGTTCTTTTAATCTCAGTGAGGTCCTCTCTTTGCCTCTTGCCTTGCTAAAGCCAATTCTCTCAGCCATTCCTGCTCAACCTTTATCCTAGCATGCAACTAATTAAAGGTACCTGAGCACCCTTCAAAGCCATGGGTTGACAAGCCCAGATGAAGGAGACAAAGGCTGTTTCATGAGGCACCTTTTGTACACCAGGGCTGTATATGTTATAAATTGCACCAGAGAAAGAAAGGTGGGTCTCAAGCTGATACCAATCAGATTTATTTCTGAAGCAGAAAAGATATAAAAAGCTCAGTGCATTTTGTGAAGAATCATTCTCAGGGGGAAAGAAAGAAAGAAAGAACCATCCCAAAATCCAGTGTCCTTTTCTTATAAAAAGTGTTGCAACACTGCAGAATTAATACATTTTGACACTGCTTTAACTGTCATGGTTCCATCCTATGGAATCCTGGGATTTCTAGTTTATTGCGGCACCAGAGCTCTCTGACAAAGAAGGCTAAATAGCTCACAATTCTAGAAATCCCAGAATTCCCTAGCATTCAGCTACAGCAGTTAAAGCAGTGTCAAACTGAATTAATTCTGCAGTGCAGTTGCAACCAAAGATAGCAGTCCAGAGAGACGATTTTAAGAAACAGACT
This sequence comes from Sceloporus undulatus, assembly GCF_019175285.1. Lineage (NCBI taxonomy): Eukaryota > Metazoa > Chordata > Lepidosauria > Squamata > Phrynosomatidae > Sceloporus > Sceloporus undulatus. The sequence goes on from NC_056522.1 coordinate 260,673,418, forward strand.
TTTCTTTCTTCTGCTGTACAGGAAAATATTTTCTTATTAGATAGATGGTTGATGAGGCTTGTTTCTCTATTTCTGTTTCTCACTTTCTGGTGTTGTACAGATCTTCTCACCCTGCTCCCATCCCTTTACTATGATTATAAATAGTAAGATTTTTCTCCCCAGCTGCCATCTAAGAGATTGTCAGCCTGTGACCCTTTGACAATATTGTTATGTTCATGTCCTTCCCACACATCAGGGAGAAAGTATTTTGAACTATGGCCATTGAGAATGGATCTTCAGTTTTATCTTCAGTGGTTTGTCTCACATTTTTCTCTGGTTTTAGACTAGGTCTGCACTAGAAGAACATTTAATGGATTATTGCCTCAGTCAAAAGGCCACAACAGCAACAAAATTACAATAGACAGCGACATAATAGGAATAACATATGATATGAGGCCAATAATGAAAGCTAGGACCATTGTGTGTTGTCTCTAAAAGAAAATTGCCTGTAGCTGTCAAAGGATTCATCATCAATTGCACCGTAGTGTGAGGTTAGCTGTAAACTACATTGTATACGTGGCTGCCTTGGTTCAGAAACTGCCGTTAGTCCAGAATAGAAACAGAAGAATTTTAAGCAAGACTGGGGTGTTATGACCATGTTACATTTTATTATCTGCATTGGTTTCTTGTTTGTCTGCAGAACCAAATTAAAGAGTTGATTTTACCCTTAAAACCTTATGATCCTTTTTGGAGATGCTGCTCCAAATTTTGCCAAGTGAAGTCAGGTCAACATGAAGTGAGCCTTTTTAGGAAATGCCACTGAGTTACAGCAGTGAATTATAGAAGATCTTGTCCAGATAGTTTTATCTGACTTCACCTTTAAGATCTTTCATGAACTAGAAAAATACTTTAAAAAAAAATCATCAAAGCCTTTAAAATAATATAAGCTGGATCTCTCAGTAATGTGCATTTACTGTGGGCCTGAACAGACAGGCCAAAATAAAGTTGCTTCAGGTCACTTTGGAGGTATATTATTTAAATGATGCATGCATCCTAAGAGGCCAGAACCACACCAAAGCTACACTCCAGTCCAAAGGACTGGAGCACGGCTTTGGTGCAGCTTCTGACCTATTCAGATGCGTGTGTCATTTAAACAGCATACCTCCAAAGTGACCCGAAGCAGCTTTATTTTGGCCTGTGGATTCAGGCCTTGTGTGTCTAGTTATTTTTACTATTTTTCTATTGGATGTTTAATTGTGTTTTCAGTTCTGAGGGCCTCCCAGATAAGTTCTGTTATGAGGTCCAGCTAAGAATTAATTCATAAGTAAAAATATCAGTGCCAACTGTACGGAGATATAGGCCCAAAACACACTGCAGAAATAATCCTGTTTGAGACTAACTGCCGTAGGTCAATGCTAGGGAATCCTGGGATTTTCAGTTTATTGTGGCACCAGAGCTTTCTGACAGAGAATGTTAAATGTCTCACAAAACTACAGTCCCCAGAATTCCCTAGCACTCAGCCAGAGCAGTTAAAGCAGTCTCAAACTAGATTATTTCTGCAGTGTGTTTTGAATTGTAGTCTTGAGAACTGTACCAACAGCAGAGAAATCATCCACACCACACTTGAAGCAATGTGTATGCCATATATTTGTTCTTTTTTGTAGTTAGGATAAGTGAATACAACTGCTGAACTAGTGCTGACCCTAAATAGTCTATTATGGGTAATTATTCTGATGTGGGGCAGATCTCAGCGGTGTGCCACATTTGCATTTGATTATTCTTCCCTCCCATGCAATTTACCTCTCTTGTCATTCAGCCTTTCCACCTGGCTGTGTATGACAAACAGCTTTAGAATGGTGCACAGCGTTTAATTTTTTTCCCTGACCCCCATTTCACACTAATTTACTGAAAATAATATTTTTTAAAATAGTACACTTGAGAATATTTTCTCACAGTGCTTGGAAAACGTACAGGCTTCATAAATGTACTGGAGAAAGGAGCTGGAAAATGAGTGGAAGGAGAAGAATTTTGTCCTATGTCCTGTCCCTTTGTTTATAGGAAATAAATGAATGCAAATGTAAACTGTTCATTGGCCATAAGTACTATTAAGCCTAAACAAACAGAAAGGGTGTGAGAGTCACAATCATTTGTGAAAAGAAAAACAGACCTAACATGGCAGCAATGGTAGGTAAACTGGGATATAACGAAAGTCTTGTCTGATAGCCCACTAGATATGACAGTATGGGGGAAATGGTTCTCAGGCCTGTTTTCTAATCTTTCCTTCCACAACATCCAGCCTTGCTTCCAGGTTTGGAAACAGTTGGTCATTCCTCTATTTCTTGCCTCAAGGCATCTTCAGCCCTGGAAAAGAATCCAAGAATGAAAGAATACTGTACTTCCCCTCCAGGATGGAGCTATCATCTTTGTCTGTGATGCTCTGGATATAATTCAAGCATAGAAAAAGTGACTAGGTAAGCTTATACCTACGAAAGGGAAGGCAACACCTGCCCCCCCCCCCCAAAAAAAATGCTTACATCTGCATTTGGCTTCTGACAGGCTTTCCCCAGGGGCAACTGAGGGATTATCTCCTGTAGCAATGGTTTCTGTCCCCTTCAGCTTGCTTGATGCGCTGCTAGCATGTTTAAATGCAAATATGTTTGTCTTTATTGTAATATATCATTGTGCATTACCCCAAACAGCAGGATCAGGGCCCATCAAATGAAACTTAGTTCCAGCACTTAGGGGTTTTTTTTTTTCTTTCTTCATTTTACAGTTGACTGTTAAGACTCTTGGCGTGTTAAAAAGTAACCTTCAATGGTGAAACCAAACAGTTCAGTGCAGGCAATCTGGATTACTATTTTATTTAATGCTTCAAATATGTTTGGCATTTTTAAACACCTTCCAATATGGTGGTCTTTGCACTGCTCTAAATTAATCCCGCCTGTTGTTTAATTGTTTAAAAAAGGGCCCTTTTTTAAACAATTATGAGAACGCTTCCATGAAGAAAATGGAAGCATTCCTCTTTAAAAGTGCCATCCGCAATCCCACCAGGAGGCTTCCATCACAGATTGGTGACGCTGGGGCAACGGGAGCATGGCAGAAGGTAAGGAGTGTGATAAACTCCAAAGTCCTTACAAGGCAAGGATCTCATTGCTACAGGAGCATATATTGAAAAGACGAGAAGAACACTGGCAGAGAAGAAGCACTGGTGTCTCTGACCTTTGTGACTGTGAAGCTATGCTAAACCAGATGGGGAGGGGCTATTCCTCAGGGCTGCAACACATGTTTTTACAGGCAGATGGTCTGGGCTTCAGGCCCAAGCCTCTCCACCTAAAAGAACCTCAGCTAGCTGGTGATAGGAAAGATCTTTCTCTTCACAAGACTTTGGACAGGTGCTCTCAGCCACTGTAGATGATATGGAGTTAGAGAGCCATAACTGGACCTGGGAAGGGGGTTTTCTTAACACTAACATCCACTCCAATTAGGTTATTCCTGATCATGGACCATCCTCCCTTAAAACCTAAACCTTTCTTGAAAGTGTGAAAGCAACTCTTGAAGGTTTGAAAGCCTATAGACTATTGTAGCTTTTACTGCAAGATATAGTGGTAGCTGCCAAGTTAGATACTTCACTGATAGAAGTACTGTATTGCTCTCCTCATTATCTGTTACTGAGTTAGCTAGCCAGGCCGGGGATCTAATTCACTCCATGCCTTCTTTGGACTTTCCATTGACATCTACTTGGTCACTGTGGCAACAGAATGCTAGACTAAACAGACCTTCTTTCTTCATATGTGTCATGTGTTTATTTTAATACTGATTCTTGCACTTTGAGGCTGTAATTCACCTACAAAGAGCTCTCAAAGCTGCCCCATTTGCTTGTTTTTGTTGTTCTTGTTGTGGCTGTGTGCCTTCAAATCATTTCTGACTTATGATGATCCTAGGATGAACCTATTATTATGGGGTTTTCCTGGCAAGTTTCTTCAGAGGGGATTTGCCATGGCCATTCTCTGAGGCTGAGTGTGACTTGCCCAAAGTCACCCAATGGGTTTCCATGACTGAGGCAGGATTCAAACTCTGGTCTCCAGAGTTCTAATCCAATGCTCAAATTACAACACCACACTGGCTATTTACTTACATACACCAAGAACTTTCATAGCTGAGCTACAGGATTTCCAGGATTTCATTTCCACAACGTACAGGAACAGCAAAAGCCACTGGGTACAAGAAGAAGAAATGGGAGAGATGAGTAAAGAACAGCATGCAAAGAGACTATGGAAAGTCATATTAAACTGTTACAGAAAAACAACAACAGAGACCTGTAGCACACCAAAGGATAACACATTTATTCCAGCATAAGCTTTCATGCAATATAGCCCACAACATCAGATACATGAAGTGTTGCTTCAAATATAATGTATATACAGAGTGCACATGGTTGGGAGTGATTTTCTAGACAGTGAGGGCAAAGGGAAAGGAAATGCAAAAAGGTCTGAGTATGACAATTACATCATCTATGGCCACTGTCTGTGTATTTACTTTCACTCTGTCTTCAGTGTGCAGTCTTTCAGATGTATAGAAGCCTATCTCCTTTAAACATATTGATTATTTATCTTAAATATTTACACACTGACATTTAGGACAATGTGTTCACAAGGCACTGAAGGCAGCTTCCAGCAATAAGTGAAAACAATTACACACAAACTCAG
>NC_056522.1:260678112-260681763 GCF_019175285.1 Sceloporus undulatus
GGAAGGAAGGAAGGAAGGAAGGAAGGAAGGAAGGAAGGAAGGAAGGAAGGATCATATGTGCAGAAAGTGAACAACAAATATTAATATTCTGTTTGATAGGGCGGAGCACATTACAGAAACTTGCTTTAGCCAAAAGCAGCAAATAGCCACATAAGCAATTTTCTTGGAATTTAAATGCAGCATCCTTTTCTTCCCATTTTTGCCCAAGAGCTCCTTGCTCCACCAAAGAAGAGGGGTTTATAGCACCGCTACTGTGCTTGTAATGCAGCCTATAATACTGTGACCTGGAATGACAAAATGCTTATTTTTGGTGGCAAGAAAGAAAAAAAAGACTGGAATTACATTAGGAGGAAAATTGAACTAATGGTATGTACAAAGGCCTCCAACTTGCTAATGCTAAACCACCACTATGTAAAAAATGATCTTACAAATTCATCTTCTTCCTATCATTTCATCCTTTTATGTTGCCTCCACTGTACTTTCTTGTCAGTCATCTGGGCATATTTACCATTGTTACATGTGAGTACTGCTTCCCAGACAGACAGCAGACAGAATAGGTATATTACACTCAACAAGGTTGTGCATGTGCTGTGATTCTTCAGAAGCCCACCCCCATAACACACAATATACTATTGGATCGGTTCTTCCTCACTGCTATAGTGCTATATTCCACTGTTCTCAATTTCTGTAATGCGCTCTACATGGGGCAACCCTTATGCCATGTTTGGAAGCTGCAATTGGTCAAAACATGGCAGCCAGCTATCAATTAGCTTCCGGGCACAGTATAAGGTGTTGGTCATTACCTATAAAGCTCTACATGGCCTGGGTCCAGCTTACCTGATGGAAGGCCTCCTCCCATATAATCCTTCCCGTACTCTCAGGTCCTCAGGGAAGAATCTATTGCAGTCACAGAGAACTAGACTGACAACCACTTCCCAGTGGACATTCGCTGCTGCCACTCCAAAAATTTGGAATGATCTGCTGGACGAGATCTGTCATTCAACATCTTTGGAGGCCTTTAAGAAGGCAATAAAAATGGATCTCTTCCAGCAGGCCTTCCCAAACTGACCCCCTAATCACACTCTCCTCTTGCTTAAACTTGTTCCCTTCAAACCTATCTGTTTTTCTGATTGATTTTATCGCCCAGTGTTCCGGAACTGCTTTTAATGTTAATTTTAGGGGAGGGAGGGAATGGGAATTGGAAGCTCATTGTATTTTTCTGTATTGTTCTTTGTTCGTGATTTTGTTGTCCTTTCTTTTGCATGCTGTTACCCGCCTCAATCCAATACAGGGAGAGGCAGGATATAAATAAATACTATATTATTATTATTATTATTATTATTATTATTATTATTATTATTCCAAGTAGAATATATCACTACAAGAGTAATGTGATAGGGCCCTCAAAATTTCAATGTTAGATTTTAAAAAGTACTTTTTTAGCTGTTCTGGTTTCAAATATATGCTTGAAGAGAAAGAATTGAATAAGATCTCAGTGACTAGAACAGCTCTTCTTGCTACATTGCACAATCTTTCAGCAACAATTGCTTTGCTAGTAAAAACAGAATAAATCATGCTGAACCATTAAAACTACAGAATGAACAATGAAAAAATAAAATGAATAATGAGAATTGTGTTCAGTTTGCATAATTTATACAGATTGCAGATTGATTGATTGATCAATTGATTGATTTTGTGCAAGGTAAGGATTCTGCAACAAATTTTATTTTATTTTTGGTGTGCTTTAAATACAGGCCTAAGAGTGTAGAGTGGGGCCAACAAGACCAAGTGCTCTGTATTGCAGAAATGTATATTTCTCTGCACATGATCACACTCAGAAGCAGGCAATGTGTAAAATAACCATCAATCTAATAGACAGACCAATAACTGCTTTGGCTTTCAGAAGGATATAATATCTTATTAGGAAATAATTCTGGAAGAGTTACCCTTGGAAACAAAGCAATTGGCCTAAAGCACTTTGAAAATCTTGCTTCATAGTTTGATGTAATTTTCAATAAGCCTGTTGTTTAAAAAAAAACATGGTAGGAGAAGCAATTATTCCTGAGATTAGGTAAACCTTGGTTCCTACTTCTTATCAAGGCACCTTTAGGATATAGCACAGCATAACATATTCTCATTTGTGGAAAGATCTGATTTCCATGCTTAACAAAATCTTGTCATCTTTTCTGCTGAGTGACAGCAGAGCCTAAAACATTCTTAGGGGAATGGATGGTTTGTAATCCTACACTAACTACTACTGTGCCCAATTTGCTGTAGTGGTTAACAAGTATTTGAGCTTGAGCTTGGGGTGAGAAAAACCCAGTATCTAATCTCTCCTCAGCCACAAAGAGACTTCTGTAATTAACAGATAAGTGATTCAAGGGCGGCTAGCCATATTCCCAGCTTGTATGCATGTCTTAAAGCCTCTCTTCATTAACAGATTGCATTCAAGAAGCCCCACCTGATAAGTACAACCTCATATCTCACTCCAGCTACCTAGCAGAATGCCAGTGATAATGAAGGCACATCTGCATGGCTCCAGCTGGTTGGCTCAGAGTTGAGCTGTCTCATCTTCTGGATCCTCCTTGGTTTCTTCTCACAAACAGCTCAGGCTGTCTTGTCCTACAAACCCATTTGTACTTTCCTACAAACTCCCTTGGAGACATTCATTCTCAGATTATTCCTTTCCGTTTCATTGCCCTGTGGTGGTCTCTGGAATGTTCCGATGGTAGCATTCTGCACTGGATTGGAATCTTATGAGAAAATTAAGTACCAGAATCCACTACTAACTCATCCCTCATAGATGATCATCCAACTTCTCTTTAAAACCTTCCAATGAAGCAGAATCCACCATCTTTCAAGACAGTCTGTTCCATATGCCAACAACTCTTATCTTCAGGATGTTCTTTCTAGTGTTTAGATGCAATCTCCATTCTTGTCATTTGAAACCACTGGTTTGAGTCCTACCTTTTGGAGAAGCAGAAACAAGCTCATCTTCTATATGACAGATATTTTCTTCAGATACTTAATGATTATTCTTATAATATCCCTCAGTCTTTTCTTCTCTGGGCTAAGCATACCTAATTTCTTCAACCTTTTTTGTAGGGTCTGATTTCCAAATCATTTGTTATCTTGACAAGTTCTATGTAGTTTGCCAATGTCCTCCTTGAGCTATGGTGCCAAGAACTAGACACAGTATTCCAGGTGATATCTAATCAGACAGAATACAGGGGTACTATTACTCTTCTTAAGAGAGCCAGCATGGTGTAGTGATCTGATCATTGGATTATGACTCTGGAGTCCAGGGTTCAAATCCCCACAGAGCCATGGAAACTCATTAGGTGACCTTGAACAAGTCACACTCTTTCAGTACCAATGGAAGGAAAATGCAAACCTTGTCTAATCAAATCTTGCCAGGAAAAGTCTGTGATAGGTTTGCTTTAAGTCAGAAATGACTTGAAAGCACACAACAAGAACAATTAGTCCTCTTGATCTGAACATTATAGTAGCCTAATGTAGCCTAACGCCTGGGACAGATGGGCAGGAAATGCCAGCCTTGGGTCAATTCTAGGGTTCTGAATCACACAGCAACTGCATGGTCCGGAACCCTAGAACATGCCACCGCTACCATCATGCTGGCTTCTTGTCCAC
>NC_056522.1:260686763-260893634 GCF_019175285.1 Sceloporus undulatus
AAAGATGAGGACATTTACCCACCTCCATTCTGCTAAGAATTCTCTTGTTTTCCAAGAATTCTAAAAACTTATTTACAGAAATTCTGAGACTATATCTGAAAGTTCCTCTAGTACCCTTGGATTAAGTTCATCTGAATTCATCTACAGTAGTTTGGTGTTCATGTAAGCATTTTTACTTCCTTGCTGTAAAATTTATTTTGTTTTCATCAAGCTGTATACTAGGTCCCCTTCTTTCTGGTGTGACCAGACGTTTCCTTATTGCATTGCAGCTCTCTGCTTCCAGATCAGACACTCAAATTTTTTTGTGTGATCTCAAAAGACCACGTGTCTCAAGATATCATAGTATTTATCTACATCCATACCTCAGTGTCAACCAAGGCACCATGATACTGTAACAACAGACTAGGTGTAAAGTTTTAGACAAAGCTACACTCTTTATCTCCTTTCTCCTCTTTTAAAACCCACTTGTCTCTTGTTGTCCCCACAACACAGCAGTGTAGTGACTGCTGGAGAGGGAGACAGTCAAGAAGTATGTGACTATGTCCTTGTAACTAGATGCACAATAATGATGCCATCATCTGGGATTTCCAGAGTATTCTGGAAGATTCTGCAAGTTGCCTTCATTGTGAGAGGACAGCAGCCAGAGGGAGTGACTGGGTAGTCATTTCTTGAAGGAGCTGTTGAATTCTTCCTTCTGAAGTTGCCAAAATAAAAGGCACACACCAGTTTTATGCTGGTGTTTGTAATTAAAAGCATGCCAGCTTAATATAACCCAATAACTCTGCCACTTTTCATTACTCTCCAATTTGTTGGTTTTTTTTAAACTGCTCTCAAGTCAACTCATGGTGACTCTGTGGATGAGATATCTCCATGACCCCCTATCCTTCATTGGTCTGCTCAGGTCCTGCAGGCATCTGGCATGTGGTCTCTCTCTCTTTCTACTGCCCTCTACCTTTCCTAGCATTATTGTGTTATCCAATGAGTCATGCCAGATGTGGCCAAAGTATGACATCCTCAGTTTAGTCATCCTGGCTTTCAGGGAGAGTTCGGGCTTGATCTATTCTAGAACTGCATCTCTAGGAGGAGTGCAGTAGTACAGACTGCATCAGGTGACATCCCGGAGTTTGGGGTGTTAATTTTTATGTACACCTGGGCCAAGTGCCCCCACCTCCCAGCACACCCCACCTTCCTGCCTGGTGCTGTTTTACTCATGAGTAAAGTGGTGCTGGGTAGAGAGGAAGAGGGTGTGGCCTTTTGGGCCCACCTCCTGGAACCCCCCCCCCCCCCAAAACCCCCCCCCCCCCCCAGTTGACATCCCAGGCTGGAACACCACTGATCCTCAGTGCTCTTCTCCAGCATCACATCTAAAATTAGTTGATTTTCTATCAGCTTTCTTCACTGTCCAGCTCTCACATCTGTACATGGTGATGTGGAATATGATGGCTTATGATCCTCATTTTAGTGTATAGAGTTATATCTTTACATTTTAGGATCTTGTCCAGTTTTTTCATAGCTGCCCTTCCCAACTCTAGTTTTCTAAATTCTTAACTGCAGTCTCCATTCTGATCAAAGTTTGATCCAAGTTATGGGAACTCTTTCGCTATTTCAATTTTCTTGATATCTAGGATGAAATTTTGTAGATCTCCCATGGTCATTATTTTTGTTTTCTTATTGCTTAACATTAAACCTCTCCTGGCACTTTCCTCCTTGCCCTTCTTCAATGTTTGCTCAAATTCTTTGTTGGTTTCTGCTAGTAGTATTATATTGTCTGCTTATCTTAGATTGTTAGTGTTCCTTCCTCCAGTTTACATTCCTTCTGCATGTGCATTTTTATACAGGTTGAATAAATAGGTTGATAGCATGCAGTCTTACCTGACCTATTTGCTGACTGGAAACCATTCTGTTTCTCCATATTAGGGAAGCCTTTTTTGCTTAAAAACCAGGGCAATAGATAATGCAGATTTATATAATATTTGCATGTGTTTATTTTTATGTATAGATGGGTCCAGACAATCATACCATGGATCCACTGAAATCACTAACAAGTTAGTAGGGACTAACTAGGATTGGCTTGGAGTCTGACTTCACGCTACTTGATTTCAGTAGGTCTGCTCTAGTTATGAATAAGTCTGGCTGCAATCCAGACTTGAAATTAAAATAATAGAAATAAAAGTGGGAAAGAATGTGACCAGGTGATTTATTTGCTTGGCTAACTCTGCTCTCCAGATGCTCACCCTTGAAGGGCAACTGTAAAGCCCCTGATCTTCCCTCTTATGCTTCCTTAAAGTTAGGAAAAGAATGCAAATGAGCCTGTCAATTACTATGTCTGCTTCTGCTTCTGGTTACCACCCCTCAAAAGGTTTATTGTGGAATGGTTAAAAGTGGAGAAAAGAGCAATCAAAATGGTTCATAGAACTGGAGCCACCCCCAAATAAGGAGAGGCAACAACATGGGGAAGGGAAGTTATTTTTTTTTAATGTATAACCGGAGATATGATGAACTTGTACAATGTAATGCATTATGTACAGACAGTGGATTTAGAGAGAGAGGATTGTCCTGTGAAAGTGAATAGTGGGAGGTTCCAAACAGGAAGTATTGTTTCATATAGTGTCTGGTTAAACTGTAGAATTTGATATCATCAGGATGAAGCAAGAGTCAAAGCAACTTGGAGGGATTTAAAAGGAGTTGAGTTCAAATTATGGATATGGTGGCCATGATGGAAAGAGGTGTTCAACAGTGGAACACACTCCCTCAGAGAATGGTGGTGTCACCTTCTTTGGAGCTCTTTAAGCAGAGGCTGGATGGTCATCTGTCAGGGGTGCTTTGATTGTGAGTTCCTTCATGGCAAGGGGTTGGACTGGATGGCCCTTGGGTCTCTTCCAACTCTATATTTCTGTGATTCTATTCCTAATTAAGATCCACATATCACTGACTATTAGTTGCTGGGAAACATGAAAAGAGGGCATTATTGCATTTATACCCTGCTTAGGAACATCCCAGAGGCATCTGGTTGGATATTGGGGGAGAGGGGAATGTTGGACTAGGTATGGCTTTAGTCTGATCCAGCACAGCTTTTAAAATACAGAATGTCTTTAAATAAGAGTACTGTACTGTCTTCTGTAAAGCAGGACAGTTGGCCACCATATTCCAAAAATGGCTGGTCTCTTTTCCACCTCCTGATATCTGACCACTTTATCTGTTACAGAAGCCAGCAAGACAGAGCCTCTATTTAGAGATGCTAGCCCATCAACACACAGTGATCTTCCACGTATGACCAGGAGCACTCTATGTTTGGTTAGTATGGAATTAGAAAAAAAACAAAAACAAAAAGATGCAGCTCACACAAATCTTCTCACAACAGACTGGTTTCTACTGTTTGACAGTGAATGTGTCAAAGGCCTTTAAGACTTACTGTGAGTTTTGCCTGTCCCTCCCCTCCCATTTCTCTTCAGCTCCTGGCACATGAAATGGTGTGACTGAATGACAGGGGTAAAGCAAGACAAGAAAGAAATCTAAGAGAAATTAAATAAAGGGAGAAGGAACAGAGGTTTAAGGTGTGGAAAGGAGGCAAAGCCAGCCAGACACTCCACCCAGCAGTGACAGATAAGTGGAGGAAGTAAAAGTCTTGTTTCTGGTGGTGCAGCAGTGATTCAGCACCTTCTTAATCCAGCACAATATTTATTTATCTGAATCTCAACCCTGCCCAGTTATGACAGGATTGGAATTCATCCCATGGGTTAAAGTAGCTTTGGAGGAAAAAGCTGGCATGGAGGATTTGTAGAGTGGGTCCAAACTTCAGCAAGGCCTGGGTTGCAAGGGGCAAGTCCAAAGTGCAGCCAAGGCTGCCTCACCCAGTGTCAAGCAGTTGGCTGCTGCCCTGCAAGATGAGCTTCACTGTTAATTCCACAGAGAACACAAACTTGTCTTAGGCTTTGGATTTGTTTGTTTTTTCCTTTCTTTCTTTCTTTCTTTCTTTCTTTTTTAATCCACAACAAAGGAAAACGAACGGGTTGAGTAACATCAGTGGGTGGGGTTTCTTTTAGATCCTCACCCAGCCCTTTTGTGGGACTGACAGTTGCTAAACTGCAAGCGTTTAATTGTCCCAGGTAGTTGCAGAAAGAAATCTCTTCCCCATCAGGAGCCTCTGGGACCTCAACAGCCCTGGGCCAAGGCACGTGGGAAATGGCCACTGTCGTCTCTGAGAGGATGCTGCAGGGGAAAAAACGGTCCAGGTTGCCCAGCACTGTATGTCTCCTTATCTATCTCTTTCTGACCTCTTGTTTTCTTTCAGGCTGATAAGGAGATGCTAAGGCAACTAGTGTTAGAGTACTGTGCACAAGTCCTGGGCCCCTGGATTCTGGCCCAAATAAAAAGCATAGTTCCCGTGGGGGATAGGTACAGGACTTGCAATTATTTTGTGGAAAAGCTTTGGAGCTGCAATATGAAAGCGTCATAGCTGGGAGCAAGTCACTCTGAACTTTACATCTGAGTAAATTTCCCTGGGATTGGGCAGAATATGGTCTAGTTTGGCAGTCTTCTAAGTCATAATGCAATCCAAGCAGGGACCTTTGGCTACTGAAATCATTTGCAACCTGGTTAGAGACTATAGAAAGACTCAAGGATTATCATTTTCACATCCTCTGTGTGCTAATTTTCTGGGTGAACCCATTTAGATGTTGTGCAAACTGAATATACAAAAGTCTGTGTCAGACATAAATGGATTGGGTGTCGTAGTGCAAGTTTCCAGTTCCTCTCCTGTTAAATGAAAGCATGTGTCTTGATGCAATGGGTCACTGGAACCCATTACTGTGAGATGTGGTAATGAATTTATAAAATGGAATAGGTGAGTTTTGGGACTAGAATAGATCTCTTAGTAGCTTTTAGTTAAGATTGCTTTGTGGACAAATTCATGCCTTTTAGAGCTGTGGACAAATAGCAGAACTTGGACAAGTTACCTTTTGGACAACAAGTCTCAAAATCCAACCACGAGCATGGTGACCATTGTTGCTTGAGGGATTCTGGATCACAGTCCTAAAAAATAACTTCGGCAAGTTCTGGCAAACAGTAGAAGTTGGCATTGTCTTCATATTCTGCTTGAGTTTCCCAGAGGCAGAAGATAATTTGAGAACAGAGAAGATAATTTGATTCAACAACAGGCCCATGCTTATCTTCTTTAGGACTCTAAAGGACTTTAGAGATTTTCTGAGATGAAAGAAGTTGTGTATCTTGTACACTTACATTGTATAGACTGACTCATTTCAATTCCCTCTAACCCACCACCTCTTTATGAAGCACGTGTGTGAAAATCTGCCAGCTTGAGGTTAATGCTAGGTTTAAGGAAATTGACAGTGTTCACAAGAGTGTGTGCCATAATAAATGTGTTAGCCTAGAGAAGCAATTTTTTTTTCTGTCAGAAGGTGCTTTGTTATGGGGTTTTTTGCTTCCACAGAGCAATAGTGGAACATGAAGGTGTTAACAGATTCCAGTGAAAAAGCTTCACTTGATTTTAAAGGTTATTACTGTAAACTCTTACCATGGCAAATGGCTTCTGTAGGTGAATGTGCTGTAAAAGCTTGCTCAGTAAGTTATAAATGCATTTTAAAAGAGAGAGTATGAGTCTATGGGATAGTTTGCCACAGCGTGAATGATGGGTGTGGTGGGGGTGTCAGAGGTAAGAAGGAAAACCTGGTTTTGAATCACTGCTGAATGCCAATTTCCCTTCTGACCCCTAGAGAGGCAACTTTTTTTGCCCTCAATATCCATATTAAAAAGAGATATATTAATAACATATTTCATAGGGCTATTGTAAAGGTTAATAAAACACTTACTTTAAAGGCAAAGGAATGTGAAAGAAAGTAGACCATAGCAACATAGCAGGGAACTAGGGTGTGGATATTTTATAGAGTTGGCAACGTGTGTCTTTAAACGCTGGTCTAACCTTACACATCCCATCCACTTGTACCTGGCAAGAGCAGGGCAGAAGCAATCAAAGAAGACAGGAGATGCCTGTCACCTGCAACATGAGTGGTAGTGCCTGACATAGATTACACTCAGGAACAGATTGGCAAATATTCATTAAGCAGGAAAATATTGCATAACTAGTTGGTGCTCTTCAAAGATGTTTACTGTTGCACATTCTGTAATTCATGTGCCAGAGGCTGTTGAGGTGGGTGTGGCATTGAAGGACTTGTTCCTGCTGCACACTCTTTCCATACCACTGGCAAGGTTTGCATCTCCAGCTGGGCAAAGGCAATTCCTCAAGCAAATAGATTTGGGGCCATCATCCTCATCATCAGGGAAGGGTGGGATCAAGGGCAGATCCTCCATCATTACTGACATAGTGAAGGTGTGGAGGTTTATTCATTAAAACTATTATAAACACATCAATCAGTCCTACTGAGCATCTTTCCCCATGGCCTGTGGCCTTCCCATGGCAGTTCTTATGTTTATACCAAGACTTTAAACATTGTACAATAAGCACTAACACAGTAGGAGTGGCTACTCTAAGATTACACATCCCATCCAACTAGCCATCAATCCTTTTTTACAGAGGATAACTTCTTTTTTCCCATATATCCAGCACAGGGTTGCCACCCTTTGATAGAATATATAGATATAGAAGAGGAATCGTCCGTAAGTGTTGCTTACTGCACAACCAGGTAACAAGCAAGACTTATTAAAATTCCCTCTTCTGTTGTTGTTAACTACTGTTGAACTGATTTTGATCCATGTCAACCTTACAAATGAGAGAGGCCCTGCTCAGGGCTTGAAGACCCATTTCTATCCATTTGGAATCTCATCTTCCTCTTTTCCTGCTGCAGAATGCTGTCCTTCCGAGCATTAATCCCCCAATGAGTCCTGTCTTCTCATGATATGGCATCTTCTACATTCTGGAAACTTTAGTCCCACATGTGCAAGTTACCCTCAATATAGATGTCGCTAAAGAGAGAAGAAAGGGAGGAAAGTTTTATTGCCCAGAAATACAAGTATAACCCAAAATCCAGATTTTCTACCTGCTGTTCAGATATTCAGTACTCTGGCACAGATTTTAATAATAATAATATTTATTAATAATAATGCCTACATGTGGCTGTATCAGAGGATGGAGCTAAACAAAGACTAGGGCAGGGACTTGACCAAATACCACATGGTCTCAGATCTCTGGTCCAACTCTGTGGAGATGGGCTAGTCTAAGCAGTAAGTGGGAGGCATTATAAAATTTTGTATTAGCTGGAATTTGGTAGTAAATATGTGGTTTGATGGAGGATGTGTTCTGGGATGGTCATGGGGATACAATAGAATGTATTGGATTAAGTCACATTTTTGCAGGCTTCATTGGGGAACCACCAGCAACATTTTGTCACATAGTAACCTAGGGCAGTGTCCATATAATCATATATCTAAATTTAACAGCTGGTCTGTTATTGTCCTATCACCAAGTGAAGGAAAACCTTATCACATTTTTACATTCTTTCAGCAACGAACTGAAGTAGCAAAGTTCTTCTCAGGACAATAAAGATGTCCTGTTTATCAAGTCTGCAATCATCCAAAGTTGTGTGAAGGGTGTGGCACATATAGTGAAACACCTAGAACTGTCCCAACTTGTGTCATCTGTTGAACCTTAATTATTAGGTTCAGGCTCCCCTGCAGGAGATGGTAACCTAACTGGTTTACTAACAGGTTTCTATACAACTTTCTTCTGAGGCTCTTGACAGAAATCTACTGTAGGGTTTTCCTAGACCAAGGGTGTAGGCATACTGCAGAATTAAACCAGTTTGACACCACTTTAACTGTCATGTCTCTGTCCTACAGAATTCTGGAATGTGTAGTTTGGTGAGGCTCTGGCAAATGAGGTGGAGCCTCACCAAATCCCAGGATTCTTTAGGATAGAGTCATGGCAGTTAAAATGGTGTCAAACTGCAAACACCAGTGTGGTTACACCCATGAGGACCCGAGGAAGAAGCTGTACTTAAGATAATTCACTTTTAATTCATTGTTGCAAAATACAAAAAAGCAACAGACAGATCCCTGTAAATCCAGCACCAGAAAATACAGATTGGAAAATCCCAGTCCATCAAACTAAATCCAGAATGAGGGCTCAATGTTTCACCCCTCCAAACTAGTCTTTATACCTTCCTTCAAATGAATGGCAGCTTTGTTAGGAGAATTTAGAATTCTCTGACAGAGCACCAATGTTATACTACAAAACTACTGGCCCTGGACTTCCGGTTGGTTATGGTGTCCAGTGGAGAGGCCCTGCGGCAAGTCTGCTGAGGGACTTCTCTAATATTGGGGTGACAGGCCGCTTAGAAGATCTCTTTTCAAGCAGTCAGAATACCCTCTTGGTATAGGGAGTTCGGAGAAGTCTGGGGGCAGTGGTCCATCTGAGTTAAATAGGTTTCCCTTTGTGTAATAGATGTGTGCCACACAGAGTGGTCATGCCTCAGAGCCTGGCCCTTCTCCGCAGTCTTCAGGCTGAGGGTGAGGAACCTCAGAGTAAGAGTGCTGTCTTTTATATATGCATATACTTTCCTCACTTATTAGGCTTGATGTTTGTTTGCTTGCTTGTTTGAATGGCTTACTCTGCAATTGTGAAAAGCTTATTGACATTGTAAGGGGTTGTCACTAGGTCTCAGGTTTTGGCCCTTGCATTTTAGGGCCTGAAATAATCTTGACTCAGCAAGCCTAGCCACACTTCAGTAACAACAGATATCAAGCCCAGCGTTGGAACTTCACATATGGTGAGGCGAATGAGGACAGTATCTCTGAAATTGTTTTAAAATTTGCTTTAGGGTTTGGTGATTTAAAGAAATGTGCTAGGAGTGATGGAGGCAGCCAGCCACTGCTGTTTGCCTGATGACCCCCCAAAACTTACTTCCTAAAATACACACTACATCACAGAATCATAGAATCATAGAGTTGGAAGAGACTGCAAGGGCCATCCAGTCCAAGCCCCTGCCATGCAGGAAATCTAAATCAAAGCAGCCCCGACAGATGACCACCCAACCTCTGTTTAAAGACCTCCAAGGAGAGAGATTCCACTACACTCCAAGGGAGTGTGTTCCACTGTCGGCCAGCTCTGTCAGGAAGTTCTTCCTAATGTTGAGGTGAAATCTCTTTTCCTGTAGCTTACATCCATTGCTCCGGGTCCTAATCTCTGGAGCAGCAGAAAACAACCTTGTTCCCTCCCCAATATGACTTCCCTTCAAGTGTTTAAACAGGGCTATCATATCACCTCTTAACCTTCTCTTCTCCAGGCTAAACATCCCCAGCTCCCCAAGTCGTTCCTCATAGGGCTTATTAATAATAATAATAATAATAATAATAATAAATTTTATTTATGTTTCCCTGCCTCTCCCGGTGGATCGAAGCGGGGTTACAGACTAAATAAAAGCACAAAGTGTTTACCTCAAAATTCAATTACAAGCAGCTAAAAACAATAAAATATCCAACATGAGACAATAACAATAGCATCAACAAGCAAGACTTCATGGTTTCCAGACCCTTCACCATTTTGGTCACCCTCCTTTGGACATGCTCCAATTTCTCCACATCCTTTTTAAATTGTGGTGCCCAGAACTGGACACAGTATTCCAGGTGGTGCCTGACCAGAGCAGACTATAGTGGCACTATTACTTCAGGCCCAAGAGGCATTCTGGGAAAAGATGGCGGTGACTGATTCAGCCACTTTGTCCAGTGTTTCTCTTCCCAACACAGGCTGACTGCTGTGACTGTCTTCATCAGTTCCCATATCCTACATAAAACTGATAAGCTTGGTTTTAAGACACCAGGAGGCTACCAGGAGAAGTCAATGGAATTTGCCTAAACCTGTTCTAATCAGATCCTGGTTAGTAGAGCTTGGGAAAGTTACTTTTTGAACTACAACACCCAGAACCCCCCTAGCCAGGATTCGGAGAGCTGTAATCCAAAAAAGTAATACTTCCAAACTCTGCCGGTAAGCATTTTGCCTAGTAGCATATCTGTGCGTCCATAGGTGACTGCCTGAGATGATAAGATGACTTCTGACAGCAATTTCACCTGTACAAATGATCGATGTAATTTTCTCATGGAGAATTGGCCATGTAAGCTCACCCTAAGGTACACTGTGAGGGGTGGAACAGCAGAGTAAGATATAAACAAGACTATCCTGCACAGGAAGCAAAACTCAATCAACAGCAGCCTTGACAGAATTATCTGAAGTTTTCCCCACATTCCCCTTACTGGGGCAAACAAGGCATCACTTTTACGAGTTCCATTAAATCCACTGCAAATTTAAATTGTGAAATAACAATGCCCTTTTAACCTCCATTTGTGAGAGGGCTGCTGCTGTCCACAGCTCCTGCATGCATACATACTTACCACTGTGGCGTGTTTATATCCTTCTCAGCTCGGTTGTCTTTGGTCCCTATAAATGTGTCTTTATACCCACCGATTATGCAGATTATAGTGCCCTTCAGTGAGTGACATCGACCTCCTCTGAACCACTTAAAACATTATTAGGGGAAATTGCATCGATTCCCACATCAAAACTGTTCACATTCTGACCTCAGTTACAGAGGTCTTCATGAGGAGGCAACTTGAGTGGACACACAAGTGTAAGGTCATGAACCTACCATTCAATCTGGGTGTGTGTCAGGATAGCTTGAAAACTCTACTTACAGTAGCTGGAAATATTGATGGAGGCTGTTCTGCTGTAACTTCTGACATAATGTTTCAGTGTGGTCTCCTCCTCTAAACTTTAGAGTTCATTTCTTCCTTGTGAACCTGTGCATCCACTTTCCTGTGAAGCCTCAGTGTGACTCAATCAAACATGGAGGATGGGATGCACTGTTCAGTCAATGAAAGGATTTGGGGTTCTGGGTTCACAGCTTGCATGCTTTTGCTCAGTCTTCTTTAGGGGGCAACTGTTTCCTGTTTCTTTCCCATAGTCAATATATGTGAGTACTGTTGTAAGAGAGCCAGTGCAGTGTAATGGCTTGAGTGTTGGACTGGGAATGTCGGGGGCCCATTCACATTATACCATTAGAGCACTATTTTTCCACATTAACTGCCATGGTTCTGCCTTATGCTGAAATTGGCAGTTTAGGGACAGGCATTTCTAATTCTCAGCTGGAGAGCTCCTCTAATGCTTGCCAAACAAAGATTCCATAGGATGGAACCATGGCGGTTAAAGTAGAATAATGATGCTACAAATTCATAGTGTGAATGAACCCTGAGAGAGTGCTTGACCATGGTGGTCTTGGATAAGGCATACCCTTTCATAAGTCATACCCTGAGGCATTGGCACATTTCCTCAGAATAAACCATGACAAGAAAACCCTATGATAGGGTATCCATAAGATGGAAGTGATTTGAAGGCACTTGAGAGCCAGCATGGCATATTGGTTTGAATGTTGGACTGCAACTCTGAAGATCAGAGTTTGATTCCCAGCTTGGGAATGAAACCCATTGGGTGACCTTGGGTAAGTCACATGCTCTCAGCCTCAGGGGAAGGCAATGGCAAACCTCCTCTGAACAAATCTTTCAAAAAAAAAATCCCATGATAGGTTTGCCTAAGGGTTGCCATAAGTCAGAAATGACTTGAAGGCACACAACTACTACTACTGTTAGTACTACTACTGTCTCTTGCATTGTAATACAGTGTGGTGTTGTTCAAAATTCACCTTTTATTGTGTGTATCTGCCTTTAAGTCATGGCAACTCCCTGAATTTCATAGTGTTTTCTTAGGTAGGGAATGTTTTCACCAGTTCTTTCCTCTGAAATATAGCCTGTAGCTCCTGGTATTCCTTGGTGGTCTCCCATTCAAGCATTAACCCTGTTCAGCTGCCAAGGTCAGACAGGATCTGGTGCCTTTATGATAGGTAAGGTAATGGTTTCCCCTTGGACAAGGTTGTCAAGTTGTGTCCGACTGTAAGGGGCAGTGCTCATCTCCGTTACTAAGCCAAAGAGCCAGTGTTGTCAAGGACAAGTCTGTGATCATATTGCCAACATGATTGCATAGAACACTGTTAACTGCCCACCACAATGGTACCTATTTATCTACTTGCACTTTTACATGCTTTCAAACTGCTAGGTTGGCAGAAGCTGGGTCAAATGATGGGAGCACTTGGGCCTCAAACTGCCAACTTGCAGACCTTGCAGTCCTCAGAGTCAGAGTCAGAGTCTTAACCGCTGAGCCACTGCATCCCTCTTTTATGGTACCCAGTTGATTTTAAACTATAAATTTTAAATTGGTATATTTTAAATTTTATGTTGGGTGACTTTAATGAGTCCTATGTTTATGTGTTTTAACTTATGTGTTTAAACAATTTTATCTATGTTTTAATCTATGTTGCACCCTGCCTCAAGCCTTAGGGAGAAGTGGGTAAGAAATAAAATAATTATTCTATAATAATAATAATTATGGCCCACATTTTATTACCAGTTTGCAATAAGATTTGTCACTTGAAGAATCCATCCTAGCCTTTAATAACCTTGCAATTGTGACTACTTGGCTCTGTCAATTATCCTGCTCCAACCTACTGTGGAGCAAAACAGAATGTGTTTGAAGAGGGGGAAATATGAGCAATGGGTCTGGAGGAATAACCAAGCCTTCCTATAGCTTTACATGATGAGCAGGAGTAGATGACGGAGACAGAGAAAAGGGCCATAATTTCACATCATATCAAAAGAGGAATGACATGACTCGGCTACAGGCTGAATATGGAAAGGATAAGAGAGAACTGGTTGCCATGCAAATATAGACAATTAAAGTAGCCCTGAAAGTTGAGCATCTGACCTCTGTTTAAAGATCCTCAAAGATAAAAATTCACCAGCCTCTGAGGTAGTTTATTCTACTGTGAAACGACTCTTATAGTAAAGAAGTTCTTGTCCTTTGAATCCATGATTTTGTTTTCTATTTTCTGGAGCAGCAGAAAACAAGCTCACTCCATCTTCTACATAACATCCCTGCAGATCTTTAAAGATAGCTATCATATTATCTCTCAGTCCTTTCTTCTCCAAGCTACACATATTCATAATTGTTCATAATTCATAAGGTTTGGTTTCCAGATTTTTGATCATCTTGGTCACTCTTCCCTTCCATCTTGTCAATACCCTTCTTGAACTGTGGTGCCCAGAACTGGACACAATATTCCCGGTGACCAAAGCAGAATAGAGCAGCACTACTAATTCTCTTGATCTGGACACTATGTTCCTTTTTATGCATTATGAGCAGGTATAAAAAGGTTGAACTAGAGCCTGGAATTGTTACTTTTATAAAGCATTCACTTTCCTCATTAGACATTATCTTTTATATTATTGTGAATAAAAAGTTCAGTTTATAAAGTAAGTAAAAATGACCCCAAATGCCCAACCCTAAAAAAAAGAACACCAAAGCAATGTTTCTACATTATTATGGTCCAAAACATACTGCAGACGTAATCCAGTTTGTGACCACTTTAACTGCCCTGGTTCAATGCTAGGGAATTCTGGGAACTATAGTATTTTAAGACATTTAGCCTTCTCTGGCAAAGAGCTCTGGTGCCACAATAAACTATTCCCAGGATTCCCTAGCACTGAGCCGGGGCAGTTAAAGTAGTCTCAAACGGGATTATTTCTTCAGTGTGTTTTGAACCTAAAAAGTAAACATTACTGACTGTGCATTATCCCTGTACAGTAGTTTGCCTCATTTTGACTGAAACATTGAAAAGTAACAAGTTTGACTGAGCCTTCTTGGAGAAAAAGAAAGTACTGTAACAGCATTATTTTTAATGCATTATTTTCAAGCTGTAAGTGAAACAAGTCTTCCACCCATCAATTGTCCCTGTATGTGTTTATTATTGTATTTTGCTCTTTAAAAAAAAGAAGAAGAAAATGCCAGACAGCAGTGCAGCACAAAGCCAGCAGAGATCAGAGCAAGACTAGCTACTTTGCTGGTAATGGTAGAAGGAGATATGAAATCTGAAGTGGCTCTAGCCAGAATTCTCCCTTGCACTGGGAAAAGATGATGAGCCGCTGCAGGAAAAACTGTCAAGGAGAGAAGAAGAGGGTTGAAAACACACAGCCACCCTGGTGGCAGAATCAGCATTGGCAAAAGACATGGCCCAGTGGTATGCGTTCATAAGAAATACTGGCCCAAGATACAAGCTTTGAACGGTTCATTTTAAATTTTAAACTTTTATAACTGGCTGCTGTAAATAGTTGTTGACAGCAGCAAGCTATAAAAATTTAAAATGGATTGTAAAGCTTGTACCTTAGGCCAGTATTTCTTTAGCTCTGATTCATTGCACTTATATTCCACCTTTCTCCCAAATTGGGATCTAAGGTGACTTACAATAGTTTAAAAAGCAATATCATACAAAAGGTTTTCAAGGATAGCAGTGTATTGATTTAAAAAGTTAAAAGAGAATTAAATAACAGTATTATTAAAATCCTGGTTAAAACAGTTAAAACCACTTAAAACATAATTACAGCATAGTTTCATTTAAAGATTAAATATTTTAAAAATACTGTATACCACATCACACACACAACTCCATAATTAAAATTCATTATTAAAATGTAAGCAGTGCAGACCCCACAACACAGTCATTTCCATGTTGCCAGACAGTGGGAGGAGACACAGCCATTTTCTTGTACCTGGATGTATTACAAGGGCGTCATCTGGAGAGATACTGCAAGGGCCCCTGGAAGGGTAGAAATGGAGGATGTAGCCACAATGTACATGCATACTTCCTGATGCAGGATCTCAGCTAATATTTCCAAGCTCTAATCCTGACTGTAGGGCTATCCCCCTGCCAACCTCTCCTGCCTAGTTGCAGTCACTCACTCACCTAAGTGCCCCTCAGGTGAGGAATGCTGCTTGAGGGTTATTCACACCATGAAAATAATCCAAGATGAATTTGGGATGAATATTTGTTGTTCACACACATCCTGAATGCACTTGATTAAGTTTGGGAGGGGGCTTCCAAAACCCCACTTACCCTGGGATAATTGATGTCGGTCTTTCCCCCAAGATTTTACAAAAGATTCGCATTGTTGGTTGTGTAAACAATGGTGCAAATAGACCCAAATGGACTCAAGATAAAACTCTCCATGCCTTTAGTTTCAAATGCATCATCTACAGGTCACATGGTAAAGAAAGCACCTCCTCTTCACCAGTGGAACAGCCACCATGGGGAATAAAGAGGGGGAAAGACAGGAGGGGGGGGGGAGGAATGTCTGAGGGGTACTGGTGAGTGTGGAGACAAGGGAAGGGGGCCTACACATGTGAGCAACCAAACTTGCAGAGATGTGGAGCAATGCAGTTCCTAGAAAGATAAGGTTTCATGGTGTGAATAACAAACCCAGAATGCATGAGTGAGGTTATTCACATCTTTCCCATAAAAAAAAAAAAACCCCGATGTGTGAATGAGGCCTTAGTTTAAATGGTTACCATTTTCTCTGTCACTTCTGAAAAGATCTTTTTCCTTCTAGTTTGGAGAGTTGAAAACATAAGATTATGGACTTTATCACACAGGGGAAATCAGGGGTTTAAAAAGGCATTAAAAAGGGACATTTGTGTGATTGCAGGAAAGATTTTCGCAATTAAAGAGGACTTATCCCAGGAAGAACCAGGAATGCTCCAGCAACAAATCCTGGTTCTTCCCAGAATACGTCCTCTCTAAGGGAAATGTGTGGGAAAATCTTTCCCATGATTGCACATATGTCCAAGGAAAATGCCTTTTAAACCCCTGATTCTCCCCCACCCCCCCCCCCCCCCCATGTAATAAGGTCCTTAGACACAGTGCATGGAATGGAATTGTGTTGGTGACCTAAGCAAGCCTAGTATCAAATTACTCTGCAGAAGTCTTTTAATAGTCATTGTAAACAGAGCTATTCAACACCTCCCTCTACAATGAACTCCATGCTCTTTGCTCACTGATCTAGTACCAGTGTGCCTCTATTGCCATTTAATGCCAGGGCCAGAAGGGCAGCAGTTGCCTGTGTTCCAGTAATAATAATAATATAATAATAATAATAATAAATTATTTATTTATAGCCCGCCCAATCACAAGGAATCTGTGCGGGTTACAGCAATAAAAATACACAAATATAAAATCCAATAAATAAAAATAAATAAATACACTCTTCTTCTTGAGGCTAGCCCTGATGGAGATGGGCCAGCCTTTTCACTCCTTCCCAGGCCAGAAGATGACAGTTGCCATGGAGGGAGGGCTCTTCTTCATGACCTAGGGGTCCTCCAAAGGTCTGGGAAGCTCAGGTCATCCCCTTCCAGTTAGTGGCTAAAATACAGCCAGCTGCTTCCTGGTTGCCCCCATTCTCTTCTGGCCACTAAATCACCATTAGGTGCACATGCACACTGGAAGGGTAAGTAGTGTGCAGGGAAGGAGAAAGCTGGTAGATACTGTACATCTGGCAGAGGTTTATGTTTTGTCAACGTGATCTAGGATCCCAGCCATTATGCTGGAATTAAGAAGTCTGTGTAAAGAGGATGCAGGGGTTGGTGGTACTAAATGGGTGTGGTCAATGGAGGTAGAGTAAGACTAGTAATTGCAAACTGCTGCCTGCAGATGTGGATTTATTGTGTAGTTACCATATCTTCACTTACATTTTGCAGCAGGGCTGCGAAATATACATTGTCATATATTTGTAATGGTCCTGTGTTTCCTTAGTTCTGCTTCTGTCCTTTTTCATACTGGTGAAATACCATCTTTGAAAAACAGGATGGAAGAGTAAGAAAATATCTATAGGTATGGGTACTCTTAGAACTTCTCTCCCACCTTTTAAAGGGAGGTGATTTTGATGAGGGCAGTGACTTGTGGGGCAGGTGAATGTATTCCAGCTTAGTCCAGAGTCAGTATAATCTTCATGCTGGATGATACATGTACAATAATGATTCCATGACACCTAATAGATTTGAAAAGATGATAAAATTACTCACACCCAAAAGGTATAGTGAGATATGCTATGGTAAGTCTACAAGTTGCTAACCAAGTAAAAATCATGCCCCTTAAAAAAAATGGGTGAGTAGTACTTATGGAATCCTGTCAGATATATTGCATTACAACTCTCATCATCTCCAGTCACCATGGGTACCTTAACTAGGGATAAAGGGAGTTGTAGTCCAACATATCTGATTGGTGTTGGGTTGAGGAAAGCTGCACTAAGGACATTAGAATGGATGAATAGGACATCCACACAATGTCCCCCAGATAGTGTGGAAAGTCAGCTGTAATTCCACTTGTAGCGTACAGTAGAAGAGCAACGCTGTATTAGTGCAAGGAACTGTTGGTCCAGAAAGGAAGCACATTTTGCCCCTTGTATCACTAAGGATAAGATTAGGTGCTTTCTCAGCACCCATCTGCTGTTTTGATGGTATGCGTTTCTTTCAATCCTGGGGCAAGTGGAGGGAGTTTCCCAAACCTGGGGCTGGGTGTGGCCAGTCATAGGCCTTCTACACGAGCCTTAACTTGCACATTGAAAGGTAGCATATTTTAGCACTTGCAAAGCCTGGCTTCATTTTACACTGATGGATTTGTTCCCAGAGCATAGTTGATTCCTCAGTTCAGTAGAACTACATTTTTATGAGGATGGATCTAATTCTGTATCCAGGCTACAGTACAGGAGAATAGTTTGAGGATTCACACTGAACACCTCCTGCAGAGAAAAGCAGGGACAAACAGTGCAGGAAGAGAAACTGGGGATTCTTGAATTTGGAGGAACTTTTGAACTGAATCAGGGCCAAAGCAGTCATGTCCCTGCATTGGAAAAACTTTGGCTGTAAAAGGAGTCAGTGTGGTTTGCCTTAACACTAAATGAAGTACACAAAAGCTGCCCTCCCCCATTATGTCAATAAGCTTTGCTGCTTTAACCCTGCCACCCTACCCCCCCCCCTTCAGCCTGGCTTTGATACCAGAAATGAACTGGGGGGGGGGGCTACTCAGGCAGTGCTCACAGAATGCCTCAAGATCAGAGACACAAGATGTTGGAGGAAGAATTTTGCTCTTCTTCTCCTCCTCCTTGTGCTCCATTTAGGGAGGAAAATAGATTTACACACCCTGACTTGTGCCAAAGCAACATGTTTAAGTTTTGCAAATACACACATGCCTGGTTTGGCCCTTAGCCTCTCTTGAAGAAGAATCTTGTTGCTTGCCAAAAAAATCAAAACACCTGGGATACACAAACAGTAATGGCAGCGGAAGCAGCAGCAACACAGGTCAAGTGCAGACTTGTGCTGTGACCATTTTCCTCTGCCAAATGAACTCACGTCACTCACCACCCTCTCCTAAGGGGGAGGCTAGGATTGCAAGAGTCACAACACTCACAAAGGCCTATGAGACCATACTGCCTTGTGCTCTTTCTGCTAAAACATGTTCCAATTTTCTCCTAGCACAAGGTGTTTGCGTTTGTCCTTCTAAAACACGGGGTTGCAGGAACTGGCCAGTAAGAACCAGAAGAGATTGCTAGCAGAACACAGAATTCCTCTGTTCCTTTTCCAAGGAGAAGGTAGTCTTTGACTGTTAATTTTGTCAACATGACACCTGCTTTATCCTTCCTCCCCTAGGGGAGAAAACACATTCCTTCTACATTCAAATATTGTATGTCTTCTTGGCTTGGTATGAAGAATGGTTGCTGGTTGAACTTGTTTTTGCTGCTCCAGATCAATATAATACTGTTGGGCTGTATGTTCTTTTCATCAGTTTTGCTTATTTATGGTACTTTCGGCTAATCACATGAATGCTTATTATTATCAAGGGTCTTTCTTCTGCCCTCATAGGAACTCCTCTGCTGTGTGTTTTCAAGTGTGTTCTAGGTTTACTTGATTCTACCCTTGGTGGTTCAAGCATTTCTTCACAGGTCTTGAGATGGCTAACCAATTAGGGTTCTCAGATCTCAGGGCCTGTTCTCTCCAATGTTCAGGAGGAGTCACAGGTATAGCTATAGCTAATAGAGACATCATATGCTACAGGCTCCACTGCTGTAAAACAGAACAAAGTTTGTGATGATCCACAAACTTTACTATCTTTAAAAGAACAACATGTTTCAGTCTTGTCACCAATTGGCCTTCTTCAGGAGCTATTATAAAATAAATAAAAGTACATGTATTATAGTTGTGGTATTGGGACAACACATAAACCACCTTTAAAAACATAATTTCTTAAAAATCAAATAGCATCTATTTATTTATTTATCCATATTATCATATACAATACCTATAACCAGAAATTGCTAATATAGCAGTTACATTTATTTATTTATGTCCTGTTTTCTTCCCAGTCCAGGAATGAAGGTGGTCTACAAATGTGTTTTTTTTTAAAGAACTGTTTTAAAATTCATATCTTATAAAAATTGGAAATATAATTAAAGTAACAATAGAATTAAAAGCAGTGAAAACTAAGGCTTTTAAAAAGAACCAATGAACATTACAGCACATTCTGAAAGGCCGTTTTCCTCTTGAGCTATCAAAGGATGAAACAAAAAGGTCCCCACTTACCTAGAGAAAGATTGCAGGGAGCCCATCAGTTTAATATCTCCAGGAAGGATTGAAAGACATAGCTGTTGTTAGTCTGGAAAATCAGTATACAAAGGGATTTTACATCACCTTTAAGACTAACTGAAAAGTTGGTAGCACAGAATCATAGAATCATAGAGTTGGAAGAGACCACAAGGGCCATCTAGTCCAAACCCCTGCCATGCAGGAAATCTAAATCAAAGCATCCCCGACAGATGGCCATCCAGCCTCTGTTTAAAGACCTCCAAGGAAAGAGACTCCACTACACTTCGAGGAAGGAGTGTGTTCCACTGTCGAACAGCCCTTACTGTCAGGAAGTTCTTCCTAATGTTGAGGTGGAATCTCTTTTCTCGTAGCTTGCATCCATTGCTCTGGGTCCTAGTCTCTGGAGCAGCAGAAAACAAGTTAGCTCCCTCCTTAATATGACATCCCTTCAAGTATTTAAACAGGGCTATCATATCACTTCTTAACCTTCTCTTCTTCAGACTAAACATCCCCAGCTCCCTAAGTCATTCCTCATAGGGCATGGTTTCCAGACCCTTCACCATTTTAGTCGCCCTCCTTGGGACATGCTCCAGTTTCTCAACATCCTTTTTAAATTGTGGTGCCCAGAACTGGAGCATGAGCTTTCGTAGACCTGAGTCTGCTTCCTCAGATGCAAACATGTCTCAAAGGTGCTACAAGATCCCTTTGCATATTGACTCTCTAAGAAGGCAGGGTGACCAGATGTCCTAAATGCAAGGGAGGACAAGACACCACAAAATGTAGGACATTCAAGAAAAATGTGATTACTACCTGCCTGATTATGATTGTAGTTGTGATTATGATTGTTTGGAGATAATAAAGGAGTATGTCTCCTGATTGTAAAAAAATAAAAGAAAATTTGGCTGGGGAAGGGTCTGGATAAAGCAGGGGTTCCCAACCTGGGGGTCGCGACCCCTTTGGGGGGTTGCTCAACCCTTTCTTGGGGGTCGCCAGGTTGGGACTCCCCTCCTCCCTTTTTCCCCGCGGGTGCCGGCGGACACCGTGAGGAGAAGGGGCCGGGGCCACCTCTTCCCTTCTCCCCGCGGGTGCCTTCAAAGGCACCTGTGAGGAGAAGGGGAAAGGGCTGCGGTCCCCGCCGCCTCGACGCTTCTCCCCACGGGTGCCTTCAAAGGCACCCGCGGGTAGAAGAGGAAAGGGCTAGGGCTGCCGCCGCCTTGCCTCTTCTCCCTGTGGGTGCCTTCGAAGGCACCCGCGGGTAGAAGGGGACAAGGACAGGACTGCAAGTCCCAGCAGCCTTTGTGGCTGGAAGTCCCTTCTTCACCAGTGGCCTCCCTGATTGGCTGGGAGGCCAGGTAGGGGTGGGACTTTCGGCCGCAAAGCCTGTAGGCAGTCGAAAGTCCCGTCCGTACCTGGCCTCCCAACCAATGAGGGAGGTCACGGGTGGGACTTTTGCCCGCAATGGAGGTCGCGGCCCAACAAAGGTTGGGAACCACTGGGTTAAAGGGAACAACCCATTAAAGACAGTTTTGAAAACTTTCTGCTTAGAAAAAAATATATATTTGGAAAATTCCATATGTTGTGAAAAATATGCTTTGAAATCTGTACATACAAAGCTTAGATTTATTTTTTTTCTGTTCAGAGCAGATCTTTAAAATTACATTTGGCTGGACTACATTTCCCATTATTATTATTATTATTATTATTAACCTTTATTTATGAAGCGCTGTGTTCTTAAAAGCAGGCCTTACAAAGGTATTAAAACACAACTAGGGAAAGGTGGATTTTCCCTTCCTGTTCTTAATTTTCAACCAGAGAAATGTTTTCTCATTTGTTTGACTCTATGTATGTGTGTGTGTGTTGAATGACAACAAGCTTGGAGCAACTGTGTTATGTATCATGGTTAATGACATCACTGAGGTCTGTCCCATGACATCACTGGAAGCCATTTCTAGGTCCCAGATTTTAGCCCTGAAATCTCAGCTCCTGGGATGCTCCTGATCTGGCATCCCTAAAGCCAACCGTTTGAACATTTCTGAATAAAACTATCATCTCAGCAAGTGAGGGACAAAATATCAAGATTAAGTCTGGAGAATGTACGTAAATAAGTTGGTAGATCAGAGATATTTCTTTTTTAGGATTTTGATCAGTTTTATGGCCATTCTGCATCAGTAGCAAAAAGTGTGCATGGCAGAAGCTGATGATTTCAGGAGGAATGATGTCCTTCCAGATCTGGGGCAGGTATGGGGCATGTTCCATCAGACCTATCCAGTGTTGCCAGTGCTGAGGAGAACTGAAGTTCAAGCATTTGGACAGCCATAGTTTTCTCACCCACCTCCAGGATTATGGAGAAATATATTGGCAACATACAGATATCATATCCAAAATCTGGTTTTGTATTATAGTAAAGGTTGGAAACTTCTTTCAGCCTAGGAGCGGAATTGAATTTCAGAGAAGTCATTGGAAGCTTCATGCCAGTGGCAGGTAGAGTGAAAGGCTGGGATCACAGTTACTACTATATTTCAGCTTAAAGCTCTTACTGCCAGTAACTACATACTTTATAACATGCAGCTTTTAAACCGTCATAAAAGTTTGATAATAGCACTTTTGGCGATACTTATTGCACAATGCTGTCTCCCTCTCATTGCTGCCTTGTCCTCCCACACCTTGACATTGATGGAAAAACTCGTCAATAAACTCTCAAGAGGACTGGTATAATGCTAGTCCTCAGGGGCAGTAAATTACTCGTGTGGCAGTTCTGGGATTGAGCAGTCACATTGTCTCCTCCTCTCCCCCTCTCCTTTTCCAGAACAGCCTTTTTTCTACTTTTTTTTTGTTTTGTTAAGCCACATTAGCATAACTCCAGAATTGTGTTTAAACACACACAAACAAAAGTAGGGTTGCCATTTCCCGGTTTTTGGCAGGACAATCCCAGATTGGAAGGTCCAAAAATGTCCCATCTCAGCTGGGCATTTTTGACCCTCCAGTCCCAGATTCCTGACTTGCTCCAGGCCACGTTTTGTCAATCATCTACTGGAGAAAATATGGCTGGAACAAGGCAGAAAGTCTCCTCTGGCTCCTTCTCCTCCTCCTCCAAGATGGACTCTCGTTCCTCGTTCCTCCACTTCCCTCCTCAAAAGACCCAGTGCAGCCAGATAGGTCTCCCCGGGGCTGTAGGAGGCTGGAGAACTATAGAGATGTGGAAGGAAGGGTGCCCATCAGGTTACCAATTAAACAACCAAAGAAGGTTAATTTGTGCAGGATGCTCATAACGTGTTGGGATCACCAGTGGTCCATAATGTAAATCTGAGTGATAAAACAGTAAAAGACTGAAGGTTCTTCTGTCCCCTGCTAGCAAATAATGATCAATACTGAATACCCCTTAAGGAACAAAACATGTGCAGTCCTGAAATATCTTCTCTTCCAAATGTATGATTCTATGATCCTAGATACACAAAAAAGCAAGGACAAAAAGCAGTAGTATCTGATATTAAAAAATCCATTCTGTTATGCCAAGCAGCTGTTTTCCAACATAAGTGAATGCATCTCCTTATAATATGTAATCACAATACAGATTTCCTTAATTTATGTAATATTGGGTTAATATTATTAATATTAATAATATGTAATCACAATACAAGTTTCCTTAATGTAATATTGGATTAATCTCACAACCAGGATAAAATTATCGAGGTAAAACACTCTTTGAACTTGTAAAGCTCCTTATCCTCTACATTTCCCCAGATCTGAATCGGGATCCCTGAACATGATGAAGTGCTTTGTTTGCAGACTTGGTAGGAGAGAGCTGCATTAACTTCTCAATGGGTGTGAATGCTGGGAACATCTTCCTTGCAAGCAGTGGTTGCAATTCCTCCAGCTGTTCTCTCTCCTGGGGACAATCTATAAAAATGTTTGCACTAGTGCGTCAAGTTACCTTATCTATCAAAGTCTGAGAAGCACAGATCCTGACAATGTCATGTTATTTTGGAAACCATCCTCATTTTAAGGTACACCTTCACTACATGTTCATTTCTTATATCAGGTCAGAGGATAAATAGTCAAAAATATCTCCTTCGCCACATCTTTGATAGTTGCCAATAGCACAGTATGCAGTTGATTAACTGTGCAAGGTCATTAAGATTCATGCTCCAAAGAGCTTATGACAGAAAAAAAGCAATGTGTAAGGAAGGTTTGATGAAAATCCTTTTCTGAAAGGATTTGAAATGGTTGGTTAGTCAGTGTACATTGTTTATGAGGAAACAAAGCAACAATAATATGATGGATGAATGGAAGAAAGAGACAGCAGAATCAGACTAGAAGCTGCAGTGGAGTAAAGTGCGTGAAATAAGACTGTGTGAACAATTAACACTAATCACTTATTGCCTGTATCTGGCAACTTTCATTTGCAGATCTCAAAGTGATTTGCAGAGGTGGGTCAACAGCATTTCTTTAATTTACTTATCTGATGGAAAGATTATGGTTTGCTCATTACAGCTGGATATCAGATAGTGGATGGTATTGCATCACACTAACACAGTATCTGTGGAGCCATCATATTATGACTATTGTTACACTTGATGTTGTTGTTGTTGTTATATTTATTTATATTATTTATTTTATTTTATTCATTGAACTTATACCCCAGCTTTCTCCCAAAATGGGATCCAAGGCAGCTTACAATAATTTTAAAAAACAAAAACAGTTAAAACATTGATTGAAAAAGTTTAAAGATTTTTCCTGCTTTTTCCCTACTCTGAGATTCAAGGTGGCTTACAAATTTAAAAAAGATACAGCTTTAAGATCCATGTTATTTAAAAATAAAAATAAATAGTTAGAATTAGAAGCAGTTCCAAGCAGGACTGTTAAAAGAAAACAACAAATAAAGAGTACAGTGCATTCTGAAAGGTGCTTTCTTCCCCCTCAACAAACAGCCATCAAAGACCTGCCAAAGCAAAAAGTTCTTTATCTGCCTATGAAAGGACAGCAAGGAAGGCAAGGAAGTTTAACCTCTCTAGGGACTTTATCACACTTGTGGGATCCCAAACAGAAATGGGATTTAAATTAGAATTAAATTAGAAAAAACCTGCAAATGTAGGAAGTTTTTCACACAGTGTTACTGCCAAAGTGAAATAATGCGAAGATAAAGCGAAGGCAAAAGGGACAAAACAGCAGCTTCCAGGAAGTTCCCAAAGTAAAAAGCTGCCATTTTTGTCCTTTTAGCCTTCGCTTTATCTTCACTTTATTTTACTTTGGCAGTAATGTCATGTGAAAAATTTCCTGCATTTGTGGTTTTTTTTTCTAATTTAATTCTATTTTAAATCCAATTTCTGTTCTAGTATGATAAGGTCCTAAGAGAAGAGTTCGAGAGTCTGGGAGCAGCCATTGACAAGAAACTCTTCTCTGTTCCCACCAGATGTGCCTGGTGATAGCACCCTTCATTATTGCTGGGCTAGAGTGAAGTCAGCCTTACAATGGCATGGGATCAGCAGCTGTTCAAAGCATTTGGGGATGGGGAATTCTTAGGGAGGGACTGTAGCCACACCAGAGGAGGCAACACATAGAAATGAAACAACCCATACTCTGAGATCAGTGGTTACAGATGTTGACAGCTGCCCTCCAAAAGGAACAACCAGGTAGAGGCAGTCAGTCTGCAAGCTTTTGAATAGTTTCTGACATATGGCAACCTTAAGGAAACCTTATCCTGGGGTTTTCTTGGCAAGATTTGAAGACAGCTTCTTTAGCAAACCATTTATTCCAGCTCAAAGGTAGACCCAAGCATTGTAGAATGGATCCCAAAGAATGCCATAAGACTCCCACAATATGTAGTGAATATGGAGAATCTTAGCACTACGTTGAATCAAGTACCTATTTGCTGATCCACAGCCATTTGTTGGGACCACCAGTAGATGGACCCTTAGAAGATTCAGCCCAGCTGGGCTGTCTGTTTAGCGAGTGCCCAAGATCATGTCTGATAGGCAGTGATGTAGACTTAAGTCAATTGATACAGACTCAAGTCAGATCAAGTAGCTTCAATGACTCAACTTGGACTCAATTTCGCAATAAATGACACACTGACTCGACTTGACTCAAGACTTATATCTTTTTAGGGACCGAATTGCTGACATCCATCACTTTGAGCAGCAGGCAAGACCTACCCCCAGAACACAGAGATATTTCCTTGCTTTTTGATCATTAAAACATATTTACAGTTAGACAAATTAATAAAAGGCCAACCCACCAACTGCTTATATATAGCTTTCCAATTCAGATGCAAGCTGAATACCCAGGTGATGGGAACAAACCCATGGGGAGATTTTTCATGCCTTGTTTCTGCGATTTCCAGGGGTATCATGAAATCTGCTATTGAAACAAGATGTTGGACTTGATGGCTTTTCCCCATTGTCCATAGTGACTAGATATTATGGTATTTGAAAACCAAAATATTCAGAGGGCATTAGGTTGGAGAAGACAGAATTAGATGGGGTATTGAATTGATCTAGGAAGACCCTTCTTATTTTCTTCTTAGAGGTAAAATCAGGGCCAGCACAAGGCCCTTTGCTGCCTGAAGTGGCATGCATGATGACACCCTCACCATCCATATTCCACCTACAGAAGCCAACTGTACTGACAATCAAATCTTTCTTTGACTACTTTGACACCTAGCATCCACTGCACAAGGCAGCCACCTCACTCTGCCTTATGATTTTTGCAAAGCCACATCCTTCTTATGTCAAACAATCAAGATACAGATTGGAGTCTTAAATTAAAAGCACCTCATGGAAGAGTAGTGACTTCTTAAAACACTCCTGCCAGTCAGTGGCATCACTAGGGGGGCTTGGGGGATGCACACTGCATCAAGTGGCACCCTAAGGGAGGGGTGACACTGCTCCTCAAACACCTACCTTTTGGCAGAAACAGACTGTGGCATTCAACTGCTTCCCTTTAAAATGCTTTAAGAGATGGTGGGAGTGGGGTGAACATCAGTGGGAGAAGGAAGGAGAGGCCCCAGATTTTTTAAAATTAAAATTTCAACTTTTAAAATATTTTTTAAATATTTAAATATTTTCTTTAAAAATATCACATTTTAACCAAATCTTCACTATGTATATGTAAATATATTTAGGTTGTGTGCATGATATTCTAATTTGAAGGTATAATTTTAATTTTGCGAGTTTTTTATGTCACAACTATTAGCATTACATTCAGTGGTGTATGGGAATTACAATTTATGAATAACATTAGTTCAATAAAGCATTACTAAGGATTCTGTATAATGTGAAATAGGAGGTCAATGGGCAGATGACACCAAGAGTTACTGCGCTGGGTGACACCAACCCTAGTGACTCCACTGCTGCCAGTCAGAGAAAACAGTACTGGCCTGGAAAATAGGCCATAGCTCTGGCCTCTATGTTTATCTTGTTCATCTCTGGGTTTACAACAGGGTCATTCATCTGCATCTACGCAGTGTGCTCCAAACAAAGAGAAAGTGGCTAGGCTTTTCCATACTTTTTCATAAACCTATTCTACATTACTTACTTCCCAGATTCCTTGAACATATGAACAAGCATGAGAAAAAAAATCACACTTTACATGTTAAAAGTGCTATAAAAATTAACAACAACCTGTCCCCAACATTCATAATATTGATTCAAAATGTCTCCTAATCTGCAGCTTCAGTTGCCATCTGTTAGATTTTTGTTGCATTCATGTGTGAAGTCATTTCTGCTGCTTCTGGTTCACAGTTTTTCACTGGAAGCAGCTCTCACATTTTCTTCTTGTGTTTCCTATTCAGGACAAGGCTGCTTTCGTGCTTGGGTGGGGACAAAGGTTTATTGATTACCCAGCAAGAATAGGTTTCAGTGCCTTTGTGCTGGCTGTGAAAGAGAAACTTGAGCTGAGAGAGCAGCTGGAAGGGCAGGGAGGGAGGTGGATTTTCAGAAGGTGTCATTGATTTGTGGCAGGACAGGCCCTCAGATGTGACAGGCCTGACTGTTTGTCCCAGGTTCAACTTGTTGCACGCTACTACCCTGTTCATCATGAGACTGATGATGGACACAATCTTAACTAGGGTCCAAAACACACTGCAGAAATAATCCAGTTTGAGACCACTTTAACTACCCTCGCTCACTGCTAGGGAATCCTGGGAATTGTAGTTTATTGTGGCAACAGAGTTCTCTGATAGAGAAGGTGAAATCTCTCACAAAACTACAGTTCCCAGAATTTCCTAGCATTGAGCCAGAGCAGTTAAAGCAGTCTCAAACTGGATTATTTCTGCACTGTGTCTTGGACCTAAGATATAGTTTACAAGCAAAGTGCACATTAAGAGGTGATCTGCCCATATTTTGACTATGCAGAGCATTTTAGATTATGTTTGGTACTACATGTACATGCAGACACTGAAGTATTGAGATAATGAAGGAACTAAGACATTTGGAACAATAGGCTGCTGGCAGCCAGCAGATTATGTCTGCCTTGCCAGCACTGGGTAATTCCACAAAAGTACCAAATACTAGTGCAATGCATCAAAAAGACTCCATCTAAAATGAGGACATTTCTGGTAATCACAGGGGCCATTCAGACTACCTTTTACCCCGGATCAGGAACCGATTCTTGCTTGTGAAGTTCATATTCGCCCCGAATCTCCCACAAGCGAATTGGAGGCTTGCACAACTGTTTCGTGGCAAATGCCCTTTAGCGCGGGTCATTTGGAATTGGGGTAAAAGCTGTATCTTTTGGGAAAAAATGGTTTCAGCGAATATGAACTTGGCCCCGATCATGATCAGGGCCAGTTCAGGGGAGGGATTTAGGGCAGAGGGAGGGCAGAGCATTCCCCCCCCCTTCATCAGTGGAGGAGGAGAAGGAGGAAGGAGCCGGGGGAAAGAAGGGATGCCAGGCAATCGGGGTGACTGACGGAGCCAAGGAGCCGGAGGAAGGAAGCAAAGGGCAGTTGGGGTGCCTGAGAATGGGTCAAGTTCAGAGTAGGTCTGAGGGAGGGCACAGAATGGAACAAGCCTCCCTCTCGCACCAGGTAGCTCTCTTTTTATTTTATTTTTTTATATATTTGACAATCTATGCACATAGTTCTACAGTTAGATACATATATAGATAGAATGTGTCCACTCGCACCACTTTCCCTTTCATTTGCTTGCTCCAAAGGCACTTTGCAGGAGGCTTTTTTTCTTTGCGAATGCTATAATGTGAGTGCTACAAATGTTTCTCTCTCAAATTGCCAAATTGATACAGAATGCTTTTGATACTGTCTCTAAGAAACTGGGCTGGCTGAGGGAAAGCAAGTGATGCAGAGATGGTATTCCAAGGTGATTAATTAATTAATTAATTAATTATGAGGCATCCTGGGGTGGCAAGGAGGGAGGATGCAGAGATGGCATTAGATTGCATTTTGGGGTTGAAAACGGGGCCAAGGGAAGATCTGTAACCTGCAGTGACCCAAATACCCACAACACACACACGCACACACAGGAAGTTTTTAAATTTGACAAAATATGTGGATACTGGCACCTGTTTTTTTTTTAAAGGAGGGGGAAGCACACTTCTGATTGCCCAATGGGTGCAGGAAACATCACCTATGACGAAAGCAGAACTAAATGTGATTGACAGCCAGGCGCCTTCATTTTAAACCAATTTCTCCGAGAGGGCATTCAGGGTTAAAATACCCTGATGAGGTAGTGAGCACTTGCTTCCAGAGGGATTCATGGGGGGGGGGGCTAATATTCCCAGTTCCTTCCAGCGCAAAAAGGTCAGCATTAATGGGGCCACAGTATTATAGATATAAAAGGTATTTCAAAAATCATCTCGTTCATCTCCTGTTACTGCAGGTGTACTATTGCAACAGTATACCTTATGAGTTACTATTCCTACTTCAAAATGTCTAATGGAGAGTCCACCTGTATATACTTACATGTACCATGCCATTTAAAAAAAAATAATTCTAACATTCCCAGAAAGCATTCCATGTACCTATAACTGTCTTGCACCAAGCACATCAAAATAAAGACTTGTGCAAGGCAAAACTGTGTGTAAATCCATTTAAAGCATATACTACATAATGTTGTTGTTGTTTACTGCCTTCAAGTCAATCCCAATCCACTGTGACCTTGTGGATGAGACATCTCCAAGACTCCCTATCCTTCACTGCTGTGCTCAGGTCCTGCAAATTCATGCCCGTGATCTCCTTAATAGAGCCCATCCATCTACCATGTGGTCTTCCTCTCTTTCTTCTGCTCTTAACTTACCCTAGTATTATTGTCTTTTCCAATTATTCATGACTGTTCATGATGAGGCCAAAGTACAACAGCCTTAGTTTAGTCATCTTGGCTTCCAGGGAGATTTGAGGCTTAATATTTTCTTGGGTCCATTTATTTGTCTTTTTTCATGTCCACGATATCCTCAGCACTCTTCTCCAGCACCATATCTCAAAAGAATTGATTTTTTTTCTTATCCACTTTCTTCATTGTCCAGCTCTCTCATCCATACATGGTAATAGGGAATACAATGCATAATATACAACACTACATAATAGAAATGTTAAAATAAAATGAGGGACTGCAGTGTTTTTAAGAATATATTGTGGGCAGCCCAAATGTTTTCTGCTACAAGAATAGTAATGACAAAGTTTTTCTGGAACATCATTTGTGCACCATCACTAAAATTCCCCACCTTGTTTAATATCAGGAGTCTAGTCCAATATGTCTCACAAACTAATGATGTGTCCAGAATTCTCTGTAATGCACAAAATTTCTCCAGCAGATATGCAGTGGATTCTGGCAGAAAGGTCAATATGGAAGTCATTCCTTATAAATAGTCAATTTTACAATCACCAAGTGTAGTTATCCAAGAACACCTTTATTTGCAGAGTGAGCCTATTAGAATCTCAACCATCAAGCCTGCTTTGTCTTCTAAGCTACCTGACTTTATGTTTCCTTATTTCATTATTCACAAGACACCTTCCAGGGTTATCCCTTCAAAGGCAGCTCAAAGCATGGATCCAATGTCAACTCTGTCATTATGACTACTCTCCATTAAATCCTTATGCACCTCTTATTTTCTCATATGTATGTTCAACCTTTAATTGCCTGTTGACTTATGGCGACCTCATGAATTTCATAGGTTTTTTTTAAAGGCAAGGAATACTCAGAGGTAGTTTGGCTAGTTCCTTTCTCTGATATATAGTCTACAATACCTTGTGTTCCTTGATGGTCTTTCATTCAAGATCAGATAGGACCTAGTATCTTCAGGGTCTTTAGGGCCTGCTTTCTCATGCTACCTTGGAAATGTCAGCAGGCAACAGAAAAGCAGCAAGGAGGCAGCAATATGGGTTTTGGCAGGGGATAACGATAAAACCAATCTTCATTTTATCTCTCTGAAATTTGCTGCCTGAACTAGTCTTAATGGGCCTTTCCTCTAAGATGTTGCCCAAATAGCACCTCACTGCTGACTTGTTTAAGTGTTGGAGCATTAATCCGGAAAAGGAAAGGTCTCTCTTTCGGACCTTGCAAAGGTCTGGCCTCCCATTTGAAGTAGTGGCAGTTGGTAGGTACCAAATCAGGTACCTTTTAGGCATAGACAAGGAACCATCCAAAGTACTGAACCATACCCTCAAAACAGGCCCCACACCTAAGTTCAGACTAAATCCCAGAGTAGATTCACTGTCTCAATTAACATCAGAAACACCAGCTGCCACTCATTTGAAACAGGGAAGGTCAATACTGGGATCTCGGCATGGATTCAATGCATACGAAACAGTGAATGAGCAGACATGACACCTGAAATAGACTTTGAACACTACTTAAGATGAATCAGAGATTTTGTTCTAAAGACTAGAACTTTTAAGATGACGTTTAGCTAACACAGACCGCCCAAAAAGGACAGTCTCCCGCCGCCCTAGTTTGCTCCGTGGGGAAGCTGCAGCCTCCAGACCATAGGGCTTCCCTGCGGAGTAAAAAGAATCCTTAAAAAGTGGGTTCTTCTTGCGATGCGTTTGGGATGTCACAATGCGCAAATGGCGCACTTGCAGCATCACAAATGTGCTGGGACATGCAGACGCTAAGTGTCCGTCACGTCAAAATGGCGGTGACCATGTACAGGGCCCTGCCATTTTGACGCCCCTTTCATGTGCTAGAGGTGAGGCCAGTATGGGTGGTGCACTCTCGGCCAACCCCTAGCACGTAACGGGGGCACACTTTAGGCCCATCTGTAGAGGGCCTGTATTACTGCAAGGCATGTTTATGCAATGGTCACCACAGGATAACCTTTTCTCAGAACCTATTTCTAACAATACCAATCAATTTTTTGTAGGGAGTCATGAGCAAAGGTCCTCACAGGATTCTGTTCCCCTAAATGGGGATGGGTGGAGAGAATGGAGAAAGGATAGGCACATTGTTTGACCTCAGGCTATTACAGATTACAGCAGCACTTTTCATAGAATAGAATCATAGAGTCAAGCCATCTGATGTGGTAGACCAGCAAGGTTTGTTTTTAATGAGCCACAGACCAGTGCCATACTTGTGCTACTGTATATTACCCTATTTTCCCACAAAGTTTCCTCAAAACTAGCCACAGAACAGCAGCTGATGGTTTGTGGACTAGCATGACTCTATAGATCAATTTGAGTAGCACTGAATGGGCGTAGTGTGTTGTGTTAGAAGCTGCTTCCCAAATTTCTAATGTGAATATATTTTCTTAGTGTTTTAAGGAAGTATCAGAATGTACATTCCTGCTCTCCTCCCTTTCCATTCTGTGATCTGGGACATTATTCTTGTTTCTAATAAATGAGGATATCTACTACAATGAATATTCCTATGTAGGCACATAAGAAAGCAAAAGTTCAATTAGGTTGGAGCACATTCCCAGAAAATGCTGAGTCATAGACTTTACCCTGCTTCTGACTCATGAACAACTTCACATTATGTGCCTCAGTTTCCCACTTGTTAACAAAGAGACACTCTTTCTTAATGAGGTCTCCTTAATTTAGGAGTGCTTTCTTTACCCAGAGGGATTATTCATACTATAGAAACAGAGTCTTTAATAGCTAGATACTCAGCACTGTGCTGTGCGGCACGCTGCAGAATTTGAACAGCTAAGCAGGGCTGGGCCTGGCTATTATGATGATTAATGTGCTACACATGTCCAGAGAGTCTTTCATGTGGACATCTGAGTGCTTCACAAATGCTACTTAATTATTATTTGGCTAGAGGAGACCACCCAAAGGAAAACCATTTTATGGAACATCAGACATCCTGATGATTGTCCCTTACAAGCCTTAGGCAGGCATATTTACAAGAAGAATGTGCTGTTTTCCTTAGAGATGTATAAACCAGCTCAGCTCTGTGCAAGAGGAAAGTGAATGGACTGCCAGTCAGACCTTACTGTTAGCATTAGGGTTCTTATCTTGTCCAAAATGTTTCATTGGACCCAGTGTTGTGCATATATAACTCTGAAAGCAGTCTCTTGAGTGTCTGGTACATAAAGGCTGGGAAAACCAATCCTGCCTTAGTGGTCTAGCCAACTATTCTAAAATCTTTATTGACATAACCAGGGTGGGGAATATCTTTTGGCTGTTCCTTGATATGTAAATAGCTGCAAGTGGCTGAGGTTAACATGATCAAATAGAGACCAACAACTTGAACGGTATACATGCAGAGACAATGAACAGGCTATTGTTAGGGTTAGGCCCACAGGCATTTACAGTGCAGCATGCTGTTTACTGCCAACAATTCTAGGTGACTGTACAAGCTAGCCTTTTCTCTTTTATTTTAGGGGGCAGCAGTTTTGCAAAAGGCCTAAGTACCCTAAAGGCTCTTAGATTCAATACAATTGCTTACAGCAGGTGGTACAGAGCAGTAGTTTGTTTTGGACATCAGCTCCTAGATGTTCCAGCCAGTATGGATAATGCTCAGGAATTCTGGGAGCTGAAGAGCCAAACATCTGGAGAGTTTGAGAACCACCGGTATAAAGGTGGTCTTGTCTTGCAGCCTCATATTTTCTCCCTACATGAAATCCTTGGTGTGTTTTCCTTGTTTTGGGGATCAAGTGAAGAAAAAAATCACCATGATTTGTGGTGGTTTGAATGTTTTTGTTACTCTTCGTTAGAAGACTTGTGAGTGTCCAGGGAGGATTTGAGGACTGCACAATAATCTTCGAGGGACTTTCCCAGCCCTGCATGGTAGAAATGCAACAAACAAATAATCAAAACAAAGTCCAATAAAAGTAAAGAATCCCACCAATAACAGAGGGAGAAGAAAGCAGCAAGGAGCCTGGATAGTTTCCACAGGTATAGGTAAAGATCAGTAGCCTATGATTCAAGATCTCATCATGGGGTGACTGGTTGTGGTTACAGGAGTGATGGTCTCCATGTGTGAAAACAAGCTCTGGAGCCACTGGAGATGGGGCATGGCCACCCTAGAGTAGGAGGAGCAGATAGGCCATTAATTTCACCAGGATTTTCTTGTGTTACCTGTAAATGTAGTTATTCTCTGGTAGCGGAAGAGAGCCAGCATAACCCAGTCGTTTGAGCATTGGACTATGACCCTGGAAACTAGAGTTTGAATCCCCACTTGATCACGAAAACCCACTGGGTAACCTTGGGCAGGTCTCTCAGTCTCAGAGGATAGCAATGAAAATCCCCCCTGTGAAAAAACTTACCAAGAAGACCCAATGATAGGTTCACCTTAGGGTCACCATAAGTCAGAAATGACTTGAAGGCAAAACAACACAGAGAGAATATGA
Source organism: Sceloporus undulatus (assembly GCF_019175285.1). Taxonomy (NCBI): domain Eukaryota; kingdom Metazoa; phylum Chordata; class Lepidosauria; order Squamata; family Phrynosomatidae; genus Sceloporus; species Sceloporus undulatus. The sequence goes on from NC_056522.1 coordinate 260,720,986, forward strand.
AACCTACTTGATACTTAATATACTGTACTTAGAAGTATCCCACCTCACCTAATTTTCATTCAGCTATGCTGGTTGTCCTCAACTCTTGCTTATGGACCTCTGTGAAAGTCCTCTTGGCTTTTACTAAATGGCATGGCCATAGCAGAAAGATGAAAAGAGGAATTTTAGAATTTGGCCTAAGGGCCCTGGGGTGTAATTGCTGTGAGCCCTTCCTGCCTAGTTTATGGTGTTGTACATCTCTTTCCAAACAGGTCGATCAGGTTGTCTGACCTACTGGACTCTTCACAGGAATAAGACCCTTTGCAGAAAAAAGACCCTTTGAGCAGGGTGATCAGCTGTCCTCCTTTTCCAGGACATGTCCTACATTTCTGCCGTCTGTCCAGGAGGAATTCCAAAATGCCCTCCAGTTTGAGCATGCCTAAGAAGCATGAATTTACATTTATATGAGTGTTTTTAGCTTTTAGTTGGTAATGCCCTCCCTTTTTCTTGACTGTCCTACATTTTGTAGTGTCTTATCCTCCTTTTAGGCTTAGGGCATCTAGCCACCCTGCCTTTGAGGTACGTGTCACAGCTTCTAGTGTTTTCTGGACTGCAGTTCCCAGAATCTGCCCCTAGTGGCCGAGGGGACTCAGGGAGTTGAAGTCCAACAAAGGAACTTTCATCAACTCTCTCCTGGGATTCCAGGGGAGGAGGAGAAGGGATGGGAGATTTTTTTTGGACTTTGACCTGCGTCTGCTCAGCCTCCGTGACAGCCTAGCATTTGGCATGCATCCCCTGCGATAAGAGAGTTGTTTCCCCAGCTGAGAGAGAAGTCAGGGAACAAGGCGGGACAGGCCAAGCCTGTGGCTTGATTTCTCTGGCCAGCATTTCAAGGCAGCTCAGCCAGATTTGGCCAGAGACAAACAGGGTAGATCAAACTAGATAGACAAGCACATGCATTCTTCAAAGAAAACATCCACATTTTGTTACAGTCAGAGGAAGAAGAGAAGGAAGAGGAATGGGTGCGAGAGAAAAGTTTACGGTACTCAGGGTGACCAGAAGGCCTAGCCACCAAGGAGGACAAGGCACCACAAAATGGAGGACATTCAAGACAAATGCAGGACATGGCCATATAAAAGCTACAAAACACTCCTCTAAATATAAATCCATGCTTCTTAGTCCTGTTCAAAATGGAGGACATTATGGAATTTCTCCAGGACAGAAGGTGGGAATGGAAGACAGGTCTTGGAAAAGGAGGAAAAGTGGTCACCCTGGCTGTACAGTACTGTTTTTAAGCACTTTTTATCTTTTAAATGGCATTTTATTCTTCTAAGGAGTGGTGTATTTTTTTTAAAAAAAAACTTGTTTAATTCTATTTTAATAACCACTTTTGTATGTTTTTTACTATTTTTTAAAAAAATTCAAGCCACTTTGTGTCCCTAATAATAATAATAATAATAATAATAATAATAATAACAGAGTCCTGGGGATGGTGTATTGTTTTAAAGTAAATGGTTTTCAAAGTGATTTTATCTTTTTAAAACTGTGTTCAGTTTTTAAACAAATGATCTTTTCAATATTGTAATGGTTGAATGCCATTTTAAATTGTCAGCTTTGTAGGTTTTTAATTGTATTGTGGGTTTTTTTTAGGCCTCATTCACACTACATAATAAACCGGTTTTCAAACTAGCTTGAACTAGTTTAAAGGGCCTTTGTTTACACTGGCGCCAAATTTCTCTGATGCGGCTTGCAGGGCAGGGGTCAGTGCTAAACTCAGTTAAACCAATTGAGCATTTATTGTATCTTTTTAAATGACTCAGTTCAACACAAGTGCAAATGCGTTGTCAATTGGATTTGGTTCCCAGTGATGTGATCATACCTGTGATGTCGCACATGGAGAATCCATTTTCAATCAATCCAGTTGTTAATGTGAACGTGAAGTGGGTTAAATTGAAACAAGCAGGTTCAACCGCAACAATCTAAGTCTCAACATTTATTCGGTGTTGAATCGCTCCATCGATTTGAAACGATCCAACACAAAAATTGGTTTATTATGTAGTGTGAATGAGGCCATTGACTATAAGCTGCTTTGGGTCCTAGTCTTGGGAGGAATATAAAGGTAAAGGTATTCCCCATTGACAGGGTTGTCATGTCTGATTGTAGGAGGTGGTGCTCATCTCCGTTACTAAGCTGAAGAGCCAACATCAGACAATATCAGACAAGGGAAATTGGAAGTATAATTGAATGGCAATCCGAACACAATCATGGGGTTTAACGTTATTGCGTGATAGACTACCACATGCAATTTCAGGCAATGGGAAGTCAGTCCGAATGCAATCATGGGGTTTCATGTTATTTTGTGAAAGGTGATCACACACAATTTCAGGCAACGGCAAGCTATTTTTGGGCAATGGGAAGTCAGTTCGAACACAATTTGAATTCATGTAAATTTGCTGAACTAGCAAATTCATGTGAATGTGTTCTGGCCCCACTTTCTTTTCATTTGAAATTAAGAGAAATTCCTCCCGTGTGATAAACTCCATTATCAGAGACTACTCTGTGATCATGTGGCTGGCATGATGGTGCTGAATGCTATTTAATAAGAAGGCTGTTTAATAAGCAGTACCTATTTATCTACTTGCATTTGCATGCTTTCAAACTGCTGGGTTGGCAGAAGCTGGGACTAGTGACAGGAGCTCACTTGGACTTGTGATGGGGGCCTCTAACTGCCAACCTGCCGATCTTGTAACTGACAGAGTCAATGTCTTAACCACTTGAGCCACTGCATCGCTTACAGAATATAGAAATACACTCATTCCTCCACATTTGTGGCTTTGACTTTTGTAGATTTGATTTTTCACGGATTTGATTACTATGTTCTCTCTAGGAGTATCTAGGTCCTCCAGTGCAACTCTATGGCCATGTTTAACTAAAAGTTGCACCGAAAGACCTAGAGCTTCCTAGAAAGAATACTCTACTAGGCATTTGTAGCTCCTCCAGCGCAGTTCTATGGCCAATGTTTGTCGGACATTGGCCACATAGTTGTTCTGGAGGACCTAGAGATTCCTAGAGAGGTGTCCTCTCATGTAAAAACATGGTGTTTTTGTTATCTGTGGTTTTCCCATATTCACGGGGGTCTTGTGCCCCTAACTCTAGCGAATAAGGAGGGACAAGTATAATAGTAATAATACTAGCAATAAAACCACGTGTCCCCCCAGTGCCTCCCCTTTGGCCAGGTGCCTTAGCGCCAGGGAGTGCCGCCCTCCAGGGGCCCTTGGGCTGGGCCTTGGAGGCCTCACCTGGCTGGGCTGGGCCCTGCCTCCCTTGCCCCAGCCTGGCCCCACTCAGCGAGGGAGGGAGGGAGGAAGGTGTGCCCTTGCCTGCTGGGGGGAGGGAGGGCCCTGGCTCAGGAAGCCCAGCTGTGTGTTTGTGTGAGGAAAGTTTCGGGCTGAGGCGGAGGGCGGGCCCCGGAGCAGCAGCAGCCGCCGCCGCCGCCACCTGGGTCTCACCTGGACCTGGAGGGAGGGAGGGAGGCAGCCTTCCAGTCAGAGGAGCAGGCGGCCCCGGGGCTTGGCTGCTGCTGCTTTTGTGCCCCTTGCCCCCATGCAGCAGCCGGAGCCCACTAACTTCTTCTTGTCGGCCCTGCAGCCGGAGGATGGCGTGTGCTCCCTGGCGCTGCCCTCGGACCAGCAGCTGGACAGGAAGCAGCAGCAGCCGGAGGCCCAGGAGCAGCACCAGGAGGAGCGGGAGAGCCAGCTGCTGCTCAAGAGCGCCCGCGTCCAGGAGCAGGTCCGCCTCCGCATGCTCCAGAAGAACGGAGGCCAGGCCCCCCTCGACTACCCCCGACACCTCCAAGGTAAGCAGCCCTTCTCCTCCATTCCCACCTGCTCTCTCCAGGAGGCACCCCAAAGAAGTTAGCCATTTGTGCTGATCTGCTCCTGCCCTGCATTTGGCGGGTTCTCAAACCCCCCCCCCCTTTTACAGGCATGGTATCTGGTCACCCAGGATTAGGGAGACTACAAGGCCCACAATCCCCTCGTCAGCTGGGCCCCTGGGAAGTCCTAGAGTTGGGAGGGACCCTCAAAGGCCATCCAGTCTAGCCCCTTACCAGGCTGGAAGACATCCTCAAAGCATGTAGACACACACACAAACATACATACCCCCCATACACACACACACACACACACACACACACACACAAACATACATACACATACACACAGGGACAGATGGCCACCCAGTCTCTGTTTAAAAGCCTCTGAAGAAGGAGACTCCACCACTTTTCAAAGGAGTGTGTTCCACTATCAAAGCTTTTCATAACATTTAGGTGGGATCTCTTTTCCTGTAACTTGAGTCCATTGCTCCATGTCCTAGTCTCTGGAGCAGCAGAAAACAAGCTTGCTCCATCTTCACAAGCTTGCTCCATGGGATGTCAACTATCCCAATCTTTGAAGGGATATTTGACATCCTTTCAAATATTTAAGCAGGGCTATCATATCACTTCTTAGGCTTCCCCAGGGTAAACACAATAGCTCCCTAAGCTATTCCCCATGAGGCATGGTTTCCAGACCTTTCACCATTTTAGTGATGAGAGCTGACATTCCTGAAAAGTGACTTTTCTGGGAATTGTAGTCCCCAGAGCCACTTTTCTCAGCCTCTGAAAAGAAGGTGTCCCCTGCACAGGGACAACAGGTGAGTGGTGTTCATGTGCCTTTGTTAAGAAGGGGAGTACTTAGCATGTTGTAGACACACTTCACAGCTTCTCTGGAAGGTAAGATGGTGTTACTGATCCAGTTTGGCCAATGACTGGCCACCCACTGAGTTAATGGGTGAAGTGAGATGTGAAGTGCGGGGCCCTCTGCCCCTTCAAGTTTATTCTCCTCAGCTCTTCACTCCATCCCCTTCTGCTTGCTGAGTGAATTCTTCATGCCCTCTTTGTCACCTACGCCATGTAACTACCTTAAACAAACGGTTGCTTTAAAATGGGAGAGAAAGTGACTGTGGAGGAGTTGGCCCGGTTGTCCTGCTTCCAGGAATAGGGCTACGTTGCAGTGGCTGGCTTGCACCTGGGGAGGCCATAGCAACAGTGTTGTGTTGCTTCCACAGGGCTGTTATGGTGCTGTCATCCTGCCTCACTCCGACACCATTGCGAGGGAGAAGGGAAGGAGGTCTGGTCTGACAAGTTATCTTCCACTTGTAACCTTCATGTGTTTTCCCACTGCTGCTTTGACTTTTAGTTATTGTTTTGTTTTTGGCCTTAGCAACAGAAAAACTGTTGAGGAAGGAAAGACAGAATAGCTGCTTCATGTCTCTTGATTAATAGCTCCAGGAGGAACCCCAGGAGCCTTGTATCTGGACTGGAAGTACCTTCTGGCAAGGATCTAAAGGGGTTTAATTCCTGGCCCAGACACTAAAGGCACCCAAACCAGTCAAAGATGAATCAATCCTAAGTGAGACAGGAAGAGAAATCACCTCCCCAGTCTTCACCAATTTGTTCCAATAGATTTCTATCAAACATAAGCCCATCCCCAACAACCGTCCTTGCACTTAACTGCTTCCAGCAAGTAATTTCACTACTTTGTTTCCTTATAGTCTGTGCAAAACAATAATTCTTCCAGGTTCCATTCTGCCCATGATTATATTAGGTTTAGTGTACCAAGCAAGTTTAGATTGCCCTTCTCTAGCTTTCTGGGAGCTAGTCCTTGCCCTTTCAAGAATCAGAATGCTTATTTTCCTTTGTTTTGAACAGATAATTAGCTTAATCCAAGGACATGAAGCTAAATTGCCTTAATGCATTTTAGTGTCAACAACAATAGCAATGTACAGTACTCTTTGGTGTGAATCTCCCATCCACCCCATTTATCTATAAGAGGGCTGGGCAACATCTGACTCTTCAGAGGTTTCAGACTTCCATTTCCAGAAGCCTCAACCAGGATTGTCAATAAAGGATTGCAGGAATTATGTCCTAAAAATCCCTGAAGGTTCCCCAACCCCACTACAGTTAGGACAACAGTTAAGAAGCAGGAGATACTACTTGTTGAGCTGTTAATATGGGGTGTTTTATTGTCACCCTGTCCTAGCTACTAAGAACAGCTTATAAAATAAAGATGTACACTCTAAAATATACTTTTCAGGATGTTAATCCCATTGAATCAGTTTCCAAGTAAATAAGTTTAGGATTGGTGAGCTACCCATGAAATGAGTAGTGACACTAGCAGCCCCAATCCAAAACATGTTTACTCAGGAAAAAAGACCCCACTGAGTTTCACTGGATGTACTTCCAGCTAAATGTGCATCGGAATGACAGAAGGCTTCGCAATAAACTTGTTGGATAAATACAGTGGAGATTTGAACTTGTGCTTTCCATATTAATAATAATAATAATATGTTTTATTTATAGACCGCTATTCCGCAATGATCAAAGCGGTGTACAATAAAATTGTAAAACAATACAAAATACAAGGTGACAGATTAAAGGGGGAGAAGTCTCATCCTTCAGGCAGTCCCTGATGTCACTGGGTCTGCCTGGTCGCTCCCTCTGAGGCCAAGATGACAGTTGAGGAGGGAGGGGCCTCTTCCTTCAGGCTGTCCCCGATGTCACTGGGTCTGCCTGGTCGCTCCCTCTGAGGCTAAGAATATTCTTATTGATCACTCTCCCTTTTCCAGTGCTGAATCAGTGGGGAGTACTAATTAGTGGAACAGGCATACAGTATTTCAGTAGAAAGATTGGCCTTTTTTCTTTCCTGACCCAGGTTTTGTACTTTTTCTTGCTACAGATTTAGCTATAACTACACCAACAGGTACTATTATTCTGAAAAGAGTTGGACCTGTAGAATGCCTACTAGTCAGGCAGCTAATAAAGCCAAAAAGTCTCCATTGCTGGGGGGGGGGGGGGAACAGTGCCTCTGTTCAGCAGAATTACAGTCTTGAAATCCTTCCAGTTTTCTAAATGTCACTGGTCACAATTATGCTACTTCTAATTGCTAGATTCTACACTGTCACACCTGAAAAAGTTTCTAATGTTTGGAAGAACTAAGGAGGTATTTTTTTTAGGATGGAAGACAGGACTGTCTTTGATGCATCCCCAATATACCCTTTTCCCCTCTGGATTGGTATCCAGAGATTATAATCCTGATATTAAGAGAGGTTGTTTGTTAAAATTTATTATCTCTCAGACTGAAAGTGTTTCATTGATGTGAATGCCCCAGCACTCAAGACAGGGCAGGCTTCCAGTACCGTACAAAGTCTCTGGCTGCACAAAATGATTAATTTAGCCTAAAATCCTGAGTCCAGTTTAGGTTCTACTTCAACTGTTCTGGTGTGTTTGATGACCTTGGGGGGGGACTACTTAATCATTTATCACTTTTGGATTTAAATCCAAGTGTTAATCTCAGCTAGAATAGACCTATTAAAGCAATGTGGTTCACAATAATGTCTGCTTCAGTTGGAATCGTGGTTGGAATTAGGGGAATATGTGGCTCTATAGGTGTTACTAGACTGCATGTTCCAGCAGCCTTAGTCAGCACAGCTGATGTTTAGGAATATGGAGGGGATGCAGTTCAACAAGATAATTCCCACCTATAATTTAGGCATTAATGTTTAACTTCTAAGTGTCTCGTAGTACATCTACCCTAAGGGCAAGAACAAAGGTGATGTTGCCCATCCTTTTTCAGGGATCCTCCAGTTTGAGTCCAAGCTGCAATTGACCTTTGCAGCATTGCAGAGAAGTTTCTAGGGGAAGTGTTCAATTAATCCCTTGGATTGCATTTATGCTGTCCCAACAATTTCCCCAGCATGACCTAGATCAAGCATTGCATTTGTCATTCTTTATCAACCTGTGAAATGGGAATAACAACATTCCTGAAATTAAAGACTCAGTGGCAACTAATTTGATTAATATCTTTGCAATACTGTGATATGGTATTGTTGAATTGCAGCAGCTCTACAGCACTGGGTTTTGTTATTGTGTATCTTTTGAAGTATGCTGAGATTATGCTTGATCGCCAGAGGGCAGGTAGCTCTTGGGCACACCTGGAGCTCACTTTCTTTGTGACTGCATCCATCCTTTGATCTATCAGACTGAATCTAATTATAAAGTCTGATCTCACACCCTGCCTTGGTATGTCTGTCCTGCTCAGTGAGATGCTGGCCTGTAGACTGACAGATGAATGGTAACAGGATACAGAAAGGAGGTCCTAGTTCCTGACCACAGTCTCAACAGAATACATGTTTCCACAACACTAAATATAAAGCTTAAACTGGGTTGAAATCTTGCTCATCCATGAATTAGAATCATAGAATTATAGAGTAGGAAGAGAACCCAAGTCCAACCCCCTGCCATGTAGAAAGACACAATGAAAGCACCCCCAATATATGGCCATCCAGCATCAGTTTAAAAACTTCTGAAGAGGGAGACTCCACCATAGTCTGAGGGAGTGTGTTCCACGGTCGAACAGCTCTTACTGTCAGAAAGTTCTTCCTAATGTTGAGATGGCATCTCTTTTCCACAGCTTGCTTCCATTGTTCCGTGTTTTAATATCCAGAGCAGCAGAAAACAAGCTTGTTCCATCCTCAACATGATATCTCTTCAAATATTTAAACAGAGCTATTATATCACCTCTTAACTGTCTCTTCTCCAGGCTGAATATACCCCATTCCCTTAGGCCCTGTCCAGATGGGTCCTTTGTGGCGTATCCACGACGTGCTAGGGTTGCCTCGGGGTGGTGCGTGCACACACCCCAAAACCCTAGCATGTCATGCACGCGCCGCAGTTGTGCAATGCCATACATACGGCGCACGCAACAATTACCTCACAGCTGCGCCGCCTCTAAACGGCGCTGCACAGCTGCGATGTAACTGCGCTGACTTTGGCTCTTTGCGGTGCCGCAAAGAGGAGCTGCCTTTGGGAGCTCCTTCTTTGCTGTGCAGCAGCGCTGTACAATTTGTATGCTGCGCCACTCCTGCGCAGCAGAGAGAGGCACCGAGGAGGTGCCTCTTTTTGGCAGTCTGTACCCCGCCTACATCTCTCCTCATGAGGCATGGTTTCTAGACTTTTCACCATTTTGGTTGTCCTCCTCTGGATACTCTCTAGCTTACCATGGACAAGGTTCATTAAAATTCTGAGTCAACAGGTTAATGTGTCCCATCATCCCCAAATTGTCTGAAGATAAATAATTTTCTTTTTTTTGGGGGGGGGGGGAAACATAATATCTTTTTCCATGGAACTCTGGATGCTATAGCATGCAGAGAATTTGCAAGTTCAGATGTCTATTTTGGTATTGACACTGACTTGGAACTGGTTTGTTTAGTCAAGGCTGCTGCACCAGTTGCCTTCAGACTCTTCTGTGGGTGTGACAGGGCTATGTGTCATTAGCAAATACCAGACCTAGAGAAATTAATCAACTTTAGTGTTCTTTTGTGACAAAAAGAATAATTTCAACGAGTAATCATAGCTGTACTTCATAATGATTGGAAGATAGCACCGAGGTTTCTCAGGATACTGGCTTACCTTGCACCAGAAGGTGGGGAAAGTATCCCTTTGGACTACAACTCCTAGAATCTCCGAGCTACCATCGATCAAAAAAGCAATGGTTCCAATTTCTGTTTTCATAGTTCAGATGACTCTAGGTACACTTTGCTGTGATAAATGGTTTTGCAACCAGAAGATGTAAGACTAACCCACTTACCTTAATTAGCTGGATGTGAGCCTCTCATATAAATTGGGCTCCCATTTTAATAACCCTGGTTAGGCTCATGCTGCAGATACACACTCAGTTGCCTGAATCCCATGGATCTGAATGAGACATAGCCAGCTTTGCTGAATATGATCTAGGGAGTCATATGCAGGGAGCCCTGGTGGTGCAGTGGTTAAATGCTTGTACTGCAGCCACAAGGTTGTGAGTTTGACCCCAGGGGCTCCAAGGTCCACTCAGCCTTGCATCCTTTTGTAGGTCGCTAAAATGAGTACCCAGCTTGTTGGGGGCAATTAGCTTACACATTGTAAACTGCTTAGAAAGTGCTCAGTTCACTGATAGGTGGTATAGAAGCATACTTGCTATTGCTATTGCTAGATTAGAAGTGTAAAGTTTTGCCTAAATAAATACTGTCTCCCACTTTGAATAGGAAAAAAGGAGAAAACAGGTCTATGCAGTCCCATCCTGAATCTTTCACAGCCTGAAGCAGTGGTATCATGTTTTGGATATGCTCAGGATGGTTCATGCCCTGGTAATGATGTGAGAGCGTGCTAATGGTACCTTTCTCCCTCACCCTCCCATGGTTTAGATCAAGAGAATTCTTGAACAGAATTCCCATGAGGAGAAAATGTAAGGTTTCCCTGTTTGCTTCTGTTTCCTATTGGGCAAGGAGGAAAATGCACTGACTGATACAACAAAGAAGAGAAAGAGCCAGCAGCAAGACTCTGTCCTTTCCCATCACTTCTGCTTTCTTCTGCTACCAGGCTTGAAAGGGCTTCAAGACAGCAGTGACAGGAGCAGTCTGTAGAGCTGATTCAATCCCTTAATGGAGGTGTCATCTTGAACATGGTGAACTTGCCCTAGAGAAGCCAGGCCAGATGTTTTGCATATATCTGTTACCATCTCAAAGCTTGGTAGAGAAAGGGGAGGAGGATCCAAGAGGTGTGGTAGAATGAAGCTCCTTTGGCGAAGATGGGAAGGGCAGGAACAGGAATGACAGTAATGAAAGGATAAACAGCAGGAGCTTCCTGCCACAGAACCCCCTAAGCATGCCTGCAATATTTCACCGGCAATGCACTAAACACAACTGCCTTGTTATTTGTAATGACATTAGTCACATGTGCTGGTAGCTCATTATTTAGCACAATTTTTGATGTGTAGAACATATAAATATTAATAATGGGCACTTACATTTTTACTACATTGCCCTTACCTCAAGAATCTTCAGATCTTGTCACACCAAGAAAAATGTTCAGAGAACAGATTGGGATCACCCTCCTTCTGTGATTTTATCCTTGCCTGATGTCTCATATGACAATCTACTCCACCCATCAGAGCAGGGAATTCATCACAGGGATCATTATTCTAAGGCATATTCTAAGACTAGAATCTGATGGGAACTGGGATTATTCTGCTTCTGGTGCTGGTTGGCGATGGGAACTGGGATTATTCTGCTTCTGGTGCTGATTGGCTTAACGTCCCATGCTCTGTCCTGGATGCTGTAAATGAGAACACTGCATTCTCCCTTGCAATGGAACCAAGGCTTTTGATGACTTCATCTGCCAAAAGCCTCAGAAACATAGGTGACATCATCTGCCATCCCCTCTCAGAGTAGCTGTAGAATAGCAATGTGCACTTTAACTGAAAGAAAAAGGATTTTCTCATCAACAGTATATGGTTGTGAATTAGAGCTGTTACTATGCAAAGCATTTTGGCTTGGTCTTGAATGATCAGTTAAGATTCAGTAATTTTACAGTGGGAGAGGCAGCATGGTGAAGTGGTGGGCTATGACTCTGGCCATCAGGGTTCAGTTGCCAGCTCCACCATAAAACCCACTGGGGCAAATCATATTGTTTCAATGGCAAACCCCTTCTGAACAAATTACCAAGAAAACCCCATGATAGGTTTACCTTAAGGTCACCATAAGCCGGAAATGACTTGAAGGCACATAACCACCACTGCCAATTTTACAGGGGAGAGCCAGTCTGAGCATAGGCCTATGATTCTGGAGATCAAGTTTGAATCTCCACTGGGCCATAGAAACCCACTAGGTGACCTTGGGCAAATCACTCAGCCTCATAGGAAGAAAATCCCCCCCCCCCCCCGAACAAACCTTGCCAAGAAAACCCCATTGCCTAATAAGGTTGCCTTAGGGTCACCATATGTCAGAAATGACTTGAAGACAAACAACAACTTTTTAAAAGACTTACTTCTATCATCCTAGTGGAGCAAGATTACTAAAATTGGTTTGCTGGGGTGGATCAACATGGTTGCCTGCAGTTTTCTACTCTTGTGGGTCTTGGATTGAGGATGTAGATATGGGCACTGCCATGATGTACACCTGCATTTTAAAGCTTACAGCATGACCCTATCAACTACAGACCTGCTGACTGATTGGTGGGACAGTGGGGGACAGTATCGCCTCCACTTAACCAAGCCTGGGTTTGCAGAAGTGAGCAGGTGAAGCTTTTCAGTGTATATATTAATTCTATCATCTGCTGCAGATCAAATCACTATTAAAAACCAATCTTCATAGATTTGGAAAAGGCTTTGTGGGGATCATGTAACCCAATCCTCAGAGCAATGAAAGGTCACCAATCCACAGGGCAAAACAACAACAGACCTGACAAACGGCTGTGCACTTCTGTTTCAATACCTCCAGCAGACCCATCACCTCCTAAGGCAGTCTTGAACAATTATTATCATTAGAGGTTTTCTCCAAATGTTTCACCAAATTCTGTTTCTTTGTCATTTCCGTTCATCTGTCTTCGTTCTTTCCCTAAAGCAGCAGAGAGCAGATCCACTACTACGTCATGTTGATAGTCCTACATAATACCTAGCAGCAATCTTCTTCTATACCCAGTAGCTCAGGAGTAGAAAACCTCAGGTGCTGGGGCTGAATCTGACCCCCCTGGGGTTCTCAGGTGGCCATACCCCCCCCCTTCCTCATTATATCATGATTTGGCAACTTCTCAGGTTTTTGTGCCGGTTTCTCCACCACCTCACATTCTACAAGCTTGACATGCCCCTCCTGAAGCTTAGTTGCTGACAGTAAAAGCTTTAAGCTAAAATATGCTGGTATTTTGGGTCCCACCCTTTTATCTTTGCTCCTACCCACTCCTGGAATGTAGCCCACTGAGAATTTCTCTGAAATTGAATTTGGCCCTCAGGCTGAAAGAGGTTCCCCACCCTTGCAGTAGCTGCTCTCTTCTCTCTGTCTGCTCCCTGCCCTGTGCTGAAATTTAATTTACATTTCCCTCAAGAATGGTACTGTCTTTTTTGTGCTTATAATGTTCTGGGAAGTGCTTAGTACATTGACAGCGATGTGTAAATGAGAAATTCCCTGTTATGTACAGATAGAACACTACACTGCAGGCACAGAAGCCCAGTATTGGCACAAGGATAGAATCTAGATTTATCTGTTTGTGTTCTTCAGACACCAAAATGTTGTGACATCCTGCCTTGTCCTTTCTTCCTACACTGTTGCCTCCTGTGTATGAAATTGTTTCCACACCTGTCAACTCAATTGCTTCCTTTTCTTCTTGCCACTTACCAAGACCTTTTTCTCCAGAATTGTTTCACTCTTGCCCTTTCTGTGGAGTCTGCTATCAGTTAGCCTTATCCTATTCTTGTGTGTTAGAAAATAATGTAATTAGCCAATTTGATACCCTGAATAAGTGACCTCTACCACCCTTTTGTGACTGAATGGCTTTTGGAACAGATTGGAATTGTTTTTGTGTGCCTACAAGCCATTTCCAACTTATGGCAACCTAATCATGAGGTTTTCTTGGCAAGATTTGTTCAGAGGCAGTTTGCCATTGACTTCCCTTGAGGCTGAGAACATGTGACTTACCTAAGGTTACCCAGATTGTAATACAGTCTACCAAATGTTACTTATTTAAAATGGGGTGAGGGTAAAATAGTTCCTGTGAACTGTAAGAAAGTGTTAGAGCCACACACACAGTGTTGCATTGGTTTCTTCACCCATCTTGCTATCTTCTGACTTGGTCTCATCATGTTCTCTTGAACTAAACTGCAGGCCTGGCAGAGCTGTGGGCTTTTGCTGGGCTCCATGCTCAAGTAAGACACTGGAAACCACAGAAGCAGATGTCAGGTAAACAACGCCTGAGTGATGTTTCTTTGGAAAGTCAACCATTTCATGATGAGAGCAGCTTCTGCCTCTCCCTGAGTGGTGGCAATTTAGGAGTTGTTATTCGCTAATCCAAGGAGGTATGACAATGGCTGCTGTCCATGATTCAGATTTCCTTTGTAGTCTTCACCATATATAGAGAAGAGAAGTGAAACAGGAGAAAGAGAGAGAACTAGAGGTGGGAAGTCTTTCTGGGAGCTGAAGTGCTCACAGAAATGACAAAATCTGTCTGCAGTAGCTGGAGGCAGATACAGCACAATTAACAGTTCCCATGCATATATCTTAGTTCTCCTGACACACAACATCCTGTTATGTTCTGCTAGCTTAGTCCCAGATTCCTCCAGGTTTCTGTCAATGCATCTCAGCCCTGTGTGGGGCTGCTAGACTAATTGAGTGAGTTAACAGGAAATGTCCTGGTTGCACGAGAGACTAGGGGGATCCAAAGATTGGAGTGAAACATGAGCTTTCTACTTGACTGTGGCTACTTATGAGCCCAAGTGCCCAATAACCTCTTGGCTGCAGAACAGTACAGGCACACAGACATCAAACCTGTAGTGGCAGAGTGGTTAAAACACTGCGCTTTGGATGCAGAGGCCCCCAGTTCCTATCTCATCTCTGTTATGAGCTCAGTAAACTACACCTTTTGGCTCTCAGTTTCAGTATGAATGAAGTGGGAAATTACAATGGTTGTTGTAGGGTTATAACTATATCATGAGTATGAAGCACTATGAGTACTTGAAAAATTTATATTCATGTTAAATATTATTATAAGGACACATAAAAATTCACAGGCATATACCATAAAGCAGGCTATCAGCAAGCAGTACAAGAACAAAGGAACTACTGTGCTGAGTTAAAGTTGGTATTATCAGATGGCATAGTTTTATTCCTCTGTCAATGGCATGCCAGCTTACTCCTGATCCTGGAAAAGCTATACACACCATTCCTCTGCCCTGCCCATCCCTGCCCCCTCTTTTACAGCTCGGTTTGAAATCAGGTTCCCAAGTATGACATAGCTTTGAACTGTGGCATGTCCTTCAGTTCTGCTTAGGTTTATTTTTATAGTAATGGCTTCATAACTCTGGGGGGATGATTAGAAGAATCATAGAGTTGGAAGAGACCATAAGGGCCATCCAGTCCAACCCCCTGCTATGCAGGAACTCACAATCAAAGCACCACTGATAGATGGCCATGCAGCTTGTTTAAAGACCTTCAAAGAAGGAGATCCCACCACTCTCCAAGGGAGTGTGTTCCACTGTTGACCAGGGTTGCACATATATTCCCTGAGCAGGCAGCTCAACTGAGAGTTTGTGTTGTATACAGAAGCAAATAGGCACCTGCTCAAAAGTCCATCAGATGCCAACCATCTGCCTTTCCAAACCCATTCATTCATGAATCAGCATCTTCCAGGCTTTCTCTGTACACCGAACATCATTATGACAAGATCCTACATAACAGGTAGAATGGCAATGGCAACTATGATCCTTCCCTGAACTTTGTTGTGTGGGCATCAGGCAGCGGAAAATGTGTACAGTTGAAACAGTTATTATAGCAACAGTATGATAATTGGGACCTGGTTTATTGCAAGGTTGTGTAACAGCAGAAGCAATATATTGTTAAATAAAGTAATAAAAATAAATTGTTGCACTAATTTTCTCCATAAAAATTTAAATTTACTTGTCCCAAGTTTAATGAATGCTTGGACAAGTCATGTGCTCTCAGCCTCCTGGAAAGGCAATAGCAAATGTCGTCTGAACAAATGTTGCCAAGAATACCCCAGATAGGTCCACCTTGGGGTTGCCATAAGTTGGAAGTGACCTGAAAGCGCACACCAGACACACACACACACTTCAGAATTTAGCTCTGTGCTTGTATCTTTCCTTTTTTCACATTGATCTAAATATTGTTTGGAGGCACAAATAATGCTTTAGGCAAAGTTGAAGAGATGGATGAATTTGCTGTTTTGCATTTAGTTTTGACTTACCAGAGTTTGGTATAAAACAGAATGGCAGCTAGTGCTGAAGTGGGTTGACTCCCCCATTGACATGGGAGCCACCAGCTGCTAGCATAGGCCTCTGAAAATTGTTTAATCTATTTGTGTGCCCAAAGTCAGCTTAGACTGGGAATGAATGTGATGGTAAGCCTGTGCACCACTTCATCAGTTCTGTTACCACAACCCACCTGTCCTAAATGAAATACTTTGAGGCTCCTTTCATGTCATTTCTTATCACCTGACTTTTTTTTTTTTTAACGTTCCATCATAAATTTCTCTGCTTGATAGTTTGGGACAATAAAACAGTAGCTGCTGCCACCATCAGTAGTGCAATCAGCTTCTATGAAGTCTTAAAATATAATTTCGGATTATCACTCTTACCTGTTTCTTCTTTGCCCTGATGACCAATTTTAAGAGTGGGAACTGAGGTATGGGAGAGAACAATTTGCCCTAGGCTGCCTAGCTCATCTGCACTGATACAGTATTTGATCCTATGTACAAATTCAGTAGGGGACCAGCATGGTATAGAGGTTTGAATGTTAGACTACAACTCTGGAGACCAGGGTTTGAATCCGTGCTTGGCCATAAAAATCCCCTGGGTGACCTTGGGCAACTCACACATTCTCAGCCTCAGAAGAAGGCAAAGGTAAAGACAAAGGCAAAGCCCCAGTGAATGAATTTTTCCAAGAAAACCCTGTGATAGCTTCACCTTAGGTTCTCCATAAGTTGGAAATGACTTGAAGGCTCACAACACCAACAATAAATTCAGTATTCTTTCCATTGTCAGAACTGAATGAGTAGAGAGAGGATGTTTAAAACCTGCCAAAGTAAATTATTCAGGTGGGGAAGTTCTATTTCTTGATGTCACAGCAGAAGAAAGAGAGGGAGGAGCAAGGTTCTTTGTTCTTCCAGCTTTGTTTTGCTTTAAAGCAGTTTAAAGTAAAATAAGAGATTGCTTCTGACCAGTTCTAGTTCAGATGGTGTGTGGAAGTAAGAGGGTACATTGTCTCTACTTATACCATCACAGCAATCTTCCCCCTTCTTCCTCCAGTACCAGTACTCTACAGAAGAAGGTCAGCAATGTAGATCTTTCTGGAACAGAGAGGAAGCAGAAAGGATCTAAGATCATTTCTCTTTCTGACTCATAGGAGTACACTATAAACATACATATATTTTTTACAGTTGTGTATAGTGCTTCTGCTCTGCTACAGATTTCTAAGGCTAATTTCTTGCCTAATGCTCAAAAATTAATAGGACTAAAATTTCAGACATCTGGAGAACAACAGTTTGAGGACCACTGGGCTGCAGGATAACTGAAAAGTTTAAAGCCAGGGTTGTAGCTCACTAGATCACACTGTTGCAGAAAACAGACTTGCCAGTGGGCTCAGCCATAGGGTCCCTTGGATGGCTAGCCAGGTACACTGCCTCTGAGGGAGGAAGTGCAGATTTGTGTTCTTTTTCTCCCTGCCCAGGTGGATTTTTTAATTATTTTAAAAGTGTCACATGTGCATTTGCCCATTAATTGTTCAGTTTGTTAATTACAACAAAAATAGGGTTGTTTTTTTCAAAATACAGATTTCCTAGAATGATTGGGGGGTTTGATTTGGTTTTAGCATCATCGCACTCATGCCAGACCAGTAGCCCACATCATGGTGTAACTGGTCTCTGGTAGAATTGCTCCTTGTGTTGGAGAGGAAAGGTATGTTTGGGCGGAATGCAAGGAGGGCATTCCCAAATTGACTGCACTTCTCTACACAAAATAAAAATAAATTCTGTGTGAGCCAACCTGAGGTCAGAACTGGAATTTTGTAGTAACATGAAATGTAGCCTGCTCTCACAGCCTCCTCCTCCATCGATCAGTGGAGTTAAACTTGGGCCTTTTGAATTGATAGATTTAATATGGAGTTTATCATTTGTCCATGGAATTTCTTGTATCTAGCTCAGTTTTGCTAACAAAATAAAACCGTTTTCTTTCTAAGCCCATGCTGTGGTATATCGTGGGAGATCATTTTAATGGTTAGGGGCAAAGTTCTCAGCTCCTTTCAGCTTCTGATTCTGCCTGTTCGTCATCACACAGATACTTCTTAACAGGACATAGTTGGCAGCAAACACATTCTTTATCTGTGTGTGTTTGTGTGGGCCACAGGGAACAAAAAGATAGAGAAGGAAATGCACAGTCAGATTCTCTGAGCTGCTTCCAAAATTCTCCTGGGGGGTGGGGGTGGGGTATCAGATCTGACCCAGAACAACTCACTTTCTCTCAAGGTGAAATAAATAGAGAATTGTAAGTGGTCTATTTTGCCAATGGATAAAGGATGAGATAGATTTAATACAATACTTTCTGAACAACCTCTAGACTATTCTAATGACACCTGAAGAATGATTTGGAATTGTAATGCATAGAGCTTTTTATAACTAAACATTTGATACAGTTTCTAGCATCCTTGAGATGTGCTCTCACTTCTCTCCAATCATCAAACAAGTGGCATAAGATTTCATGAGGCTTGTCTATGACTGTCGAGTTGTCTGTCTGCACAGGCTCTTGCTTTCCATGTCTTTTACTAGTTCAAAGATACATCCCCTCCCCATCCCTGCACCAGACACTTGTTTGGGCTCTGAAAATGAGCACAAGATGTGTGGAAAGTAATGTATGAACTGGTTCTAAGGAGAATACAAATCCTACACACACGTGCTTTATGTTGGGATGTACTCTCCACCTTTCAGGGAAGTATGCATATTACACAGTACTAGCAAAAACAAACAAAAACTTCAATCCCCTTTAAGGCTATGTAAATTATACTTTGCCCCTGTTTTTATATTACAACATGTACCTAGTGATAAGCCGAAATTCTACCTGTTATGACTAAAGCCTATCCCCACCCTCTCCACATTTATAAAACTAGCTTGCAATCTGAGTAATCAGAGTCTGGAAACACTGCTTTTGCGGGCTATGTCTCTCAGAATCTCCTGGCCTTGCTGGCTGAGGGATTCTGGGAGCTGTAGTTCAAAAAAGATAACTTTTCCAAGCTCTGCTAATAGCGAACCTTTGTTAAATTTTTGATGTATATTTTATGTAACAACTTTAAGGGAAATGTATTCAAATGTTTAAAAAGTATAGTTGTGCAATCACTTACCTTACTGTCCAGGGGCCTTTTCACACTTTTCACAAAGTTATAACTTTGATTCACTTTAACTCTTTGATTCACTTCAACACTTTAACTCACTTTAACTCTTAGCAGAGAGAATTAAACCCTAAAGGGATATCCTAAAGAATCTTGGGATGTGCAGCTTAGGGAGGGATATTTTGGATTATTGGCCAGAGCTCTAGAGCCTCTGAGCAAACTACAGTTCCCAGGAGCCACGTCAGTTAAAGTAAAATTAGAGTGACATGGTTGTATAGCGTGAAAGGGCCCCAGGGCATGATTCCATAATGCTAAGCCAGAAAGCCTCCTTAGATCCAATTAGAATAGATCCATAGAATTAATTCAGAAGGTGAATTAACATGTAGGTAAATCTCATTGATTCAGGGGTCTACTCTAATCAAAAAGATTTAGGCTTATGTCTTTTAGAAACTAGTTGAGTGGAATGTCTGGCAGATTCCAATCAAGATGCTGTGGGAGTGGGACCCACACAGATATTTCCCCACACTGCAGTGAAGGTCATAATATTCCACGGCTTTGCCTCTGAGCATGTAAATGGGGTGTGCGTGTCTAGGGCGTTATCATCCCAATTTTCCAAAGTTCTCTTGATACATACAACATCCTCTCTTTTCCCCACTATTTCATAGGATCCTCTGCGAGAGCCTTCTCCAACCTTACACATTCCATATGTTTTGCAGGTAAAGTTGCCAGAATTCCTGAGTGTTGGTAAAGCTGACTGGAGCTGAGGGGAGTAGAAGGCCAACACTTCTGGAGGGCACCAGGTTGAGAGAGACTGCTTTAGGGGATTTTTTTCTTCATAATTCTTTTTTCTCTTCATGCTGCTTCTTCCTCAACAGATCAATGCTCTCTTGCATGTTGGATCCTGCAGTAAGTCACATGGCAAACCTAATTCTTTGCCATTCATATTAAATCCCTCTCTCCTCTGTTCTGGGTGGCACAATCCTTTACATGTCGAAATGGCATTTAGCCAATCAGAGAATGAATTCAATAAAGGCTTTTAGGTAGAATATCTGCTTTGCTTATGGAACTTGCTGTTTTCTCTCTTGAATTTGGATATGCTCATAAGCCTTTTTCTTGTTTATTAACCATTTCCATACAGTATCCCCCTACCTTATATCAGATACTTTAAATAATTACACATTTTAAAAAAAATGCATGGTATCATCAACTACTAAGTTTTAATAAATCATTTAAAAAACAAAAAACAAAACCCAGCTCTCTAGATTTCTGACATAATTCTAAAAGAACATTTTCAATTTTTTCAAGAAATATCTCAGCCTTACTGGTACTTTAACAATAGACCCGAGTACATATGCATGCATTGCAAGCCTGTAACAACAGCTTTACCCAACCTTGTGCCGTTCAGATGTGTTGGACTATAATTTCTGTTATCCCCTGGCCAGCATGGAGGTTTATGTGAGTTGTAGTCCAACACAACTGGAGGGCACCATGCCAAGCACTTCAGCATGATAGGCATGCAGGCCATCATAAGAAGGTGGGACTAACTCACAAACAATTTAACTGCCTGAGCAGACAACTCATGTCACTGTAGGTGAATGAGATCTGATCTCCACTCTGCTTCTTTCCACCTAATATTGACATGAAAGTAGCTCAAATAAACAGATTAGTTTCTCTTTCATTTCATTTTAAAATATACCTTAATATTTGACGTGGAGCTTCAAGGGAAGCTGTTTAGAGACTTAACAACTGAAATTTCAAAAGTGGGAAAGAAAACAAGTAAGGGATAGCAAGAAAAGTATCACAAACAATGAATGTAAATAGAATGGACGTAAATGCCCTTAGTTGAGTATGGTGAGTAAGGATTAAGACAAAGTCAATGGTAGTTCTTTGTAGTAGTAGCAAAGAAGAATATATTCAGTGTCCTGGAACTGTATACATTGACTGCTTGTATACAGTATCACTGAGCATTTGTAAAGACCATGGTGGGATCTTTAAGCATTAAAAACTATTTGCAATGCCATCATAAATGATGTCTCATAAAGCATAATAAGCATAGCTAGCTAGTTCACCTGCTCCATGCCAAGCACAAAATATTGATCTTCCAGTATGACTCAAATTGTTCATCCAATGTGAATGCTTTAAAAAACAAACAGAACAAGAAGCTTCCTCAGAGAAACAGTACAGATTCTTCCCAGTTAGGGCAATTTTGGAAATAAATAAATAAATAAAATCTCATACCATATATCCCAGTATGATTCAGTAAATTGTTAATATATGAACTCATCCATAAGGACTAAGATGTGTGTCATGATGAAGTTTAGGCATCAGTCGGGAAGAGAATATTTTCTTCATTCAAGTTCAGTGTCCAATAATGTTACTGCACTATTTCTAAATTAAATGGTTTGTTTTACAGACTGTCATAAACATATTATCTAACTGTGTCAGTTTGTCTTGATTAATCCTCTGTTATCCCAGTTTTCCAGCTATTTAAAAAAAATGACCCAGTTTCTCTCTCCTTCTTCCACTTCACTCCTTTGTCCCTGGCTTGCTCCAGTTGTTGCAAAATGAGTTCAAAGTGCAAAAGTAGTTTGTACTCTATTAACTCGGCAGGGAGGAAAGGACAGGAAGAGAAGGACTTGCCCTTCCCAGTAAGCTCAGTCAAAAGCAAATTGCAGCAGCCTCTCTTTGCTTGTATACTTTTCCTTTTTAATAACTTTTGCCATCTTGACCACTCTCTGATGTTGCTTGGCAACATATGTCCTGGTTTTCATCTGTGAAATGTTGAGGAGTATGTACTTCAAATTTTATTTTACAAGCTATCATAAAATGGATATAGGAAACCATTAGTCACACACAGAAAGAGAGAGGCACACACCTTGTCACAACAACAAAAGCAGTTAGATGGATCTGAGATAAAAAAGTTAAAATACACGGACTAAATCTGAGCCCACTAAAGCATTCCACTTGCTGGATTTTGGCTCAAGTCTCTGCCCATGATTCATTGGTTGTTGAAATACAACACTTCAGTAGCATCCTGGCTGCTCTGATAGCCTTTCTCCTCCTTTCTATTTTCTAGGAATTGTGCCAGGTTACAGCTTTCTAAAAAGACCCTTTGTTAAGGAACAATTTAAGAAGTGTTTCAATATTTATACAAAAGGAAAGGAATTCCTGGGAATGAAGGAGTGGAGAAGGTGAATGGAAAGACAGCACATGTAGCAGCAGTAAAACCCATCTGTGGGATTTTCTTGCCTGCCTGTTCATCAGAGTGGAGAAATCAAAGCAGTTAAGCAGGAAGAAACCCAAGCAGCTTCCAGATAGGAAGGGAAGAGGATAACTTCCAGCAGTTTCCCACACTTTGGGTTTGGTACTCAAGCTGTGAATGACAAGTGTGAGATGCCTCTGGGGGGCAGGGGGGGGGAACATACACAAGTTCCTTTATTTTGGAGGATTCTTCCACCAGTGTTTCAGTCCTCACCCACACTATCAAACGGATTTAATCTGAAATCTGTTTTATTGAGGAGCTGTAGGAGCCAGAGCTCTTAGCAGAGAATCCCTCGGCAAACTGCAGATCCCAATATTCCATAGAATGGAGCAGGTATAGCTATGTAGGCTGGATATGCTTACAGATTCATCTCCACACAGTCTCTGGCTGATGCCAAGAGTGCTTCTCACACACTCATCTTACCATTTCTATCTCTCATGTTATGGACTGTCAGTACCCATAGCCTAGGAAACTTCCTGGCCAAGTGTGCACTCTCTCTCTCTCTCTCACTCTCTCTATTTGTGTCTATCTGAGTAGTGCAGCTGCAGTAAAGCAGCAGGAAAAAAATCCAGCACAAATTTGAATGTCACTTGTCACACAAGAAGAGTTTCCAGAGACAGCATTTCTGTGCTAGAAAACCATATGTAGGGCAGGCATCATGAATTTTATTGTTGTATGCCTTCAAGTCATTTTTGATGTACGGGAACCCTAAGACAAACCTATCATTGGGTTTTCTTTGCAAGATTTGTTCAGAGATGGTTTGCCACTGCCTTCCCCTGAGGCTGAAAGCATGCGACTTGCCCAGGTTCATGAATTACAATGGCATTAAGTCTGACTCATGGCATCACCATTCACTTTTACAATTGTTGGGCAGGCCAGAAGTCTTTTCTAGCCATGCAACAATCAGAAGTTTCCACCCCTGCCTTAATAGAAAATACAGCCCAATCCAACATGGTCATTTCCCTGTTGCCAGAGAACAGAGGAATGAGTGGGGGGAATCAGCTCTTTCTCTGTAACTGTACTGCAAGAAGCATCAGGGATTGAGGCCAATCCATGTTGGGCAATTGTACAGACTTCACTTCCTTGTAGTATCCACAGTTATCCTTCATAAAAGAAAGGTCTGTGCGGGAGGTTATTGTGTGTAGCAGTTGAGATTAACTGTGAATTATGCCATGAGGTTAGGTTTGCAAAGTGCATCATGGTTCTTTCAAAAATCATGTTTAGCATATCTCCATAAAATAACGGTAGTACCCATTCTACATTTGGACAGCATTCTACATTGTTTCAAGGGCATACACAATACAATCACCTGTCTTCTGTCATTTATTTCCCTGTATCGTTGTAGCCAAAGAAAGCATACATATATCTAAACAAGGGCACCTTTAATAATTATCACATTTCTAACTTTTAATCATGATGAAGAATGGATAACCTTTCCAGAATGTGTAGCCATATCCAGTTTCTTCCCAGAAAAGCAAATGGAGGTGTCATTACCCACAAGGCACCATGCCAGGTCCCAATACATTGTGTTCTGGGATATTATCCAGGAATTCATGCGTAGGTGGAATGTGAACCATGAGGGTATTACAGGCTGATTAAAAGAGCATCAGAAAAACAACCCAAATAAATGGATAGCAGGAAAAGGAAGAGAAATGTAAAAATATAAGCTGGATAGCTCACACTGCTCAGGTTCATGAATTGAAAATGGAAGACAGAAACTTCTAAATGAGGCAAGACATACTGATATATGAGAACTAAAGTGGAGAAGTCAAGATTCATATAAATATAAAAAAATACTTACTTAATTTCGGGGGGGGGGGAGAGAAATAAAAGCTTTAAAAATCAAACAAATTGTGAAGGAAGATGGTTTCCAGTCTCTCCCTTAAAAACACGACATGAAACAACCCATTGAAGTGGACTGATGTTTCATTGAAGATAGAAATAAATTCTTTGCACAAGTATTAACCAACTTGTAGAGTTAATTATCATAACATGTGTGATGATGTCCTCACAAGCTTAGATCACTTTTTGTTTCCTGCTGTTACCCATGATAGCAAAATGAAGCCTCTGTGGGTGGTGGTGGTTGCTGTTATTGTCTGAGGTTGTGTACATCTGAGCGAGTACTAGATCTTGGAGATAAACTGCAGGAGATTATTATTATCAAACATTCTTCTGATATATTTGTCAGAGACACCTGTCTGCCTGCTTCTGGAGGCAGAATGGCAGGCTCATTAAACAGCCCTTTGATCTGAGCCAGCAAGACATGTATTATACTCTTATATTCACCATGTAAAAGTCTGTGTACTCTTACTTAATCTCAGTTTCTGTGTTTTACTTCTGAGCACATGTGTGTTGAACTGAGCTGTGCTTTGATGCCTAAAACCAGTTGCACTGGAGCTTACTCCTGAGCAGATATACCTTAAATTCAGCACTGCATGGTTGGTGGGAAAACCTCATACCTGGCAACACAGAGATCTGACTCTACCCACTCTGCCCTTGGTCCTACCCCTTGTCCCTGCATTCTTCCTAATGCTAGAATGTAGCTCTTGAGTCCCCAGGTTTGAATTCAGCCTGTGGGCTGAATTCCCACTACAACCTGTTGTACACGAGTGTCTCAGGGAGAACAGAGAACTTTGCAAAGTTACGTTTTTGGACTACATCTTCCAGAATTTCCCTGATCAATATGGACACTGGGTGTGCTGGCTGAATAATTGAAGGAATTACTGTCCAGAAAGAAACTTTTCCATGTTCTGGAAAAACTGACAAGTACAAGTATGTCTGAGGATGTTTAACGAGCAGAAGCGAGGTAGTTGACTTGAGAGAATGTACTGCAGGAGACATTCTTTAACAATAATTTCCCCAAAACACAGGACACCTTGAAATGCTTTCAAGCTTTCTGCTACTGTTTTGGCAAGCATCACAATGGCCTCCAGGAGCCATAAGGCAGATCCAAATGACTAGAAACATATGGTAGAAATTGGGACATTGCAAGGGCAATGAGGGATGGCTTTAAAAATTAGGTCCGGGTCAGGGGCCCTTGACAGATACTGGATAATTGGCCAGGAGGTAATGATGCCAACAAACATTTAAGGGCTATAATGGATAGCAAACGGAGTCAGCAGTGTCATGCAGTGGAATGAAAAGGAGGCTGGTGTAATTTTAGACTGAATTAATAGGAGCATTCATATCCAGGAACCTATTAGGCAATATACAGTTCTGTGCCACTCAGCAGTGATTCAGACTCCAGCTTAAGTCAAGACAGGATTTAGTTTCTTCCAGAATTCCTCAGGACTTATTTTCAATACCAAAGTTCAAACCCGTAACAACATAAAGTAGGCAGAGGTGAAAGCACCCCTGAACAACTGCAGAATTAATTTCTGCACCCAAGTAGTGTTCCCACACACCTGAGACTGGGAGGAAGAGAATCCATGAGTGAGATTTCCTTCAAAGGGAATGCAGGTGAATCAACAATGCCATCCAAAATGCAGATTAAGGTAGAAACTGTAGCCAGACCAGCGTTTGGTAAAAGTTGTTGTGATAAAACTCCAGAATCTGACATCCAGCACTGGTCACGCTGGATGAGCAATTCTGAGAGTAGTAGTCTAGAAAGTAACTTTTCCTAATTTCAGACCAGATATAATCATTGATTGCATATCTCTTCCCTAAGAGTTGGAGGGGTGATGTTGAGTATTCTTAAACAAATGAGGCCCCTCCTTCCAGTGTTAGTCAACTCCATCCAGTTACTGCCAACCTTTAGCTGTGTGCCAAGGTTCCTAACTAACCATGCTCAAAATAGTGTTTTTCCATGCCCTACTCCAGGTGGAAGTCCCTCCAATGGCCAGTACAGCACTCTGCAGTTCAGTTCCAGGTCCCAGACAAATGGCACAGACCACAAGGGCTCTGTAAGTACAAAACACCAAAAAACAACTAGTTGCTGTGTCAGCTGTTGGTTGATTACAATTACCAGTCTTCATTTCACAATTTACCAGATGATATAGGGTGGAATTTTGATTGATTTAAATTTTGTCCAAGAATGTAGGAATCAGTGAGGTATCATCAAAGAGCCATGGTCCAAATGGTATTATTTGTTTGCAATTATGGTATTGCAAACCCATCTATAGCAAGATTCCGATGTTGTTGTAAGTTGTTCAGAAACAATGTTATCAGCCTCCTGGGAAAGACTTTCAAAACATTTAGATGATCTTGCTGTAGATGACTTTCCCAAAGCATCTATTACAACGAATTGTTTACACCATTAGTGGTGGTGATGTTTTTTATCCTTCCTGTTGTCTTAAATTATAGACCTATAGTAGGATAACTTATTGGAATGATGCTGTCAGTAAAATAAAACATTCTGCTCTAGCACAGTGATAGTGTCAGAGCTGTTGTGCCCCTTTTAAAAATTCAGCTCAGAGTAACACAGATTGGCAAAATTTGGCTGTCTGCCAGATGACTATAGATGGGGCCTACAAGTGCCTAAGAAAAGGCCAGTGTGAAAAGACTCCAGTTTATCTGGCATCCGGTGTCGGCTTGGTGAAAGTGGCATTTACATGGCAAATCACATGAAGTTAATTTGATGGCAGAACCAATTGCTTTTTTACATCAGTGCATTATCCCTTCTCTCTCGCCTCCCACAGCTATACCAGCCAATCCCAAAGAAAGGTTACAGTACCATGAAGTCTACCAGCTGGTCCTCCCGCTCAGCAGTGGATCTTAGGCCCAGTAAGAGGGTGGCTGCTGTCAGCAATGGTGTTGGGCCAACAGGCCCAGTTTATGGCACAAATTACACCCTGTCTCAAGCTGCCAATTCCATCACCCGCCCCAGGTCTTTCCATGAGCGGAACTACCGGGCCCGTCAGAACTATGACACCATGTCCCTGCACTCTTTGCGCTTGGTGGATGGGCCGGGCAGTCCTGGAGGTGTAGACGATCACTACAGCATCATGTCAGAGCAGCTGGATCCACTTGCTCAGGCCACTCTCTACAAAAACAGAGGAGGAGGAGGCTTCAGCAGATCATACACCTTTGAAAGGCAGATGAGTGCTGGTTCCAATGCTGTCCCAAAAGGACCTGTTGACTGGATGGATGGGGTGGAGGCGCCCCAGAATAGGACTGTCATCCGTGCACCAGCCATGCGCACATTGCAGCGCTTTCAGAGCAACAACCGCTCCCGCTTCAGCACTGGCTCCTACACAGGCCTCCAGGCTTCTCAGGGAGTAGTTGGAAACTCCTACACAGGAGTTGTGGAACGTAGTTCCCGGGCCCCTTCTGTGCGCAGCTTGGCTGAATCCAACCACCATTTGCAAGACCTGCGAGCCATTGACATGTACGATGGCCACAATACACTGATGACCCAGCGGTCCTTCTCTGGCGGGTGAGTGGGATTATTGGTGGGGCAGTTTATTCCCAAATGAGGAACAGTGGCAAAAAAAAAAGAAGAGTCAGTTGATGTGGTTTTATTTTTACCTGTTATTGTTGTCGTCGTCGTTCGCCTTATCTATATCCTGCCTTCCTCCCCAGTATTGGAATTCAGGGCCTGACTTTTCCAGCTTTGCTGTTGTTGTTGTTGTTCAGCTTCAACACCCAGCACCATAATCATTTATGCTGATGGGAAATGTAGTCCAGCAACATTTAGAAGTCCAAATTTAGGGAAAGCTTTTTGCAAACATGGGTCTTTTATTATTTTGTGTTGTTTTTAGCATGGCTGCTCATGGCTGCTTTTTCCCCTGAGGTTATTGAGGATATGTTCTGTGTAACTGGAAAGATGAGAATTGTCTAATTTTCTCTCTAACCTGGCTTTGGTTTTCAGGTTTGATGACATTGATCTTCCATCTGCAGTGAAATACCTGATGGCCAGTGACCCTAACCTGCAGGTTCTTGGGGCTGCCTATATTCAGCATAAGTGTTATAGTGACAACGATGCCAAAAAACAGGTGAGACCAAAGGGGATGATTACCTCTCCTAAGGACATGTTGGGAATATGGTATGCTCAGGATCTCAAACCCTGGCACTGACTGATGCTGAAATCTCTTAAATGATACATTTTCAATAAATCTAGAAAAAAACATTGAGAATCTTAATGCTTTTTCTAGATTTATTGAAAATGTATCATTTAAGAGATTTTAGAATCAGTCAGTGCCAGAGCTTAGAAAAGTTACTTTTTGGTGCAACTTCTAGAATCTCCCTACCAGTAGAGCATTCTGGGAACAGTAGTACAAAAAGTAACTTTTCAACATGATCTTGTCACATGATCACTTTAGTTCAGAAATCCAACCTTTAGTGGTAAAACATGAAAACGTTATTCAGAAAGCAAAGATGTTCACAGGAGATGCATGTTGTCAAGACTGAGGCATGAGCGGTTACACAGTATAATTAAAGCACGTAGCAATTCAGACTTTGCATAGGCTTACACTTCATTCATTCATAGAACTAAACACTTTGACATTACCTCATTCCTGGGGCCACCCTTCCTTCCAACCTCCATAAAGCCATTCTCATGGGACTGGCCTTCAAACTCCCAGCACAATCTCTGCTTCTGCACAACTGCTCATCAACCACTCTATGGAATGTAGGCAGCCAACACCATCATTAACCTATGACAGTACATCCCATCATCCAGTATTAAAATGCTACAAGCACACACATCATAGCTCTATAAAATATGGCAGAAATCTGAGGGGATTGGATCCTGACAACCTCTGAACTATTCTGATTACCTTGATTGTGTGTGTTTGTGTGTGTGTTGAGGGGAGATTGTTTGGGCTGATAAAAGAGAAGTTTGCTTTAGGTGAAGTGGGATGATGTGAATGCCACACAGTGATCTCCTTTTTGATAATAGGCTCGTAGTCTCCAAGCAGTGCCCAAGTTAGTGAAGCTCTTCAACAACTCCAACCAAGAGGTGCAGCGCCATGCCACTGGTGCCATGCGCAATCTCATCTATGACAATGCTGAAAACAAACTGGCCCTGGTGGAGGAGAATGGCATCTTTGAACTAATGCGCACGTTGCATGAGCAGGATGATGAACTGCGCAAGAATGTTACAGGTGAGAGAACATTTGCATAGGGCATGTTGTGAGGCAGAGAATTTATGGGCAGTTAGCTCTGTCCTACCACAGAAATGGAAAAAGATAAAGGAAACAGGAATAAAATAATGAAACTAAGCTGTCATTATTCTAACCTAATGTTTCTTCAGCTATCTGGTTTGGGGTACTGGAAGTCTTTCCCCCTCATGTGCCAAGGACTGCACCATATTTGGCTAAAATTATTTCTTTCCTGGAAATTTGCTGTGAGCCAGCAGTCAACAGTTACAGATCAGCATTGGTCCATGGACCACCACTGTGAATAGCACTGTTCTAACCAATACACAACTAAACTTTTGTTCTTCCTCCCCATGAGAACCAATGGGGAATATGTGGGCTTCCAGATGGCTGTGCTGTCTACAGCTGATGGGCAGTTGCAGTCCAGCAATATCTGGATGGCCACACTTATTCCCCAGCCCTGGTTTGAAAGCTACCAAATGTCACAATTAGTCACAAAGTGTTTCCAGCAGAGAGCAAGTCATGACACCTGTCATGAGGATGTTGCCAGAAATAGCCTCTCCATGGGAAAGTCATCTTCTGCCCAACCCTTTTTGGTAGGGGTGTGTCCTGCACCTTGAGTTTTGCTGTCCATGCCTCATGGTTCAGCAGATAGTTTCTGGAGAGGGGAAAGTCATAATATGATCACCCTGATCCATGTAAGTAGTGTTAAGATTTTTTAAATTCATTTATTATGGTATTTATATCCCACTCTTCAACCCTAAAGGCTATCACAGTGGCTTACAATTATTATTTTTAATTAGACAGTTCCCTGCCCTCAGGCTTACAATCTAAAAAGACACGACACAAAAGGAGAAGGTAATGGTGGTGGGAAAGGGGATCAGGTCCAGCAGTTCCTCTCTCCCTCTGAGGACTGGACCATGGCAGATGGACTGGAGGGAGGGCTCTGCTTCTTAAGGATAGGTCTGATGGCATTGGGCCTGTCTTTTCACTCCCTCCTAGGGCAGATGGAGACAGATGCCGTGGAGGGAGGGCACTTCTTAAGATGTTACAGTGGGCAGGGAATCACAATCCTATGGGGCAGCTAATTTAGGTGACTAGCTCCTGGCAGATGGCATATGTACATTGGTTCTTACACCAGCATCTAAATAAATTAGTATTACTGATGTACACAACTGGCACTAACCAGACCAAGTGACTATAAGACCATTGGAGTATTTGTTTTATTTTTTTAAATTTACATACTGCCTTTCAGCCAAATTCTAAATGGCTACCAGGGCAAATGACAGGACAATAGGTCTTCCACATTCACTGGGATTAAGGGATGCAGGACCCCCTGTGAAAGTGGAAAAACTGAAAATTTAAAAAACAATATTTTTTTACTTGACAGAACACATCTCTAGGAATCTCTAGGCCTCCAGTACAATTCTGCCAGAAATTGACCATAGGATTGCACTGGAGGACCTACACAAGTCTCTAAGGGTTTTTTTTAGGAATCTCTAAGGTCTTCTGGTGGATCTTGACCACAGAGTTCCTCTGGAGGAACTAAAGATTCCTAGAGATTAACATATTTATCAAATACATGAATAATCAAATCCAAAGAAGTAAAAGGTGCAAATGTGGAGGGCCAACTATATATTAGAATCTACAGAGAGCTAGTGGCTCCATTGTTGGTGGGGTGGTGAATCTGCTCTGGGTTTTAGCCTGAACTTTAAAGGAGCTACCCAAGATGCTGAAGCTGTTTTGAGGATAAAGTTTGGACTAAAGTAAAATTTAAATATAAAGTTTGGACCTTTGATAAAGTTTGGACTAAAACCCAGAATGGATTCACTTCTGCTTTGGCATGAGAGCTACAAGCAGCATTAAAATCCATACTGTATTTTGGTGCAAATCAGTTCTAAAGCATCTAGCAAATAAAACCAAATACTTATGTAATTCTAAGGTTCTGAGGCCAGGAGAAAATATTTTAACAGCAAAGGAACCCCCCACTTTCAGATGACAGTGAATAAAGTCCACATATTACCATTCATTGGCAGTTGAATCTGAAAATGTGGCTTATCCAGATGCTGCAGAGTAGATAGAGTAGGAGCAAACAAAGGCTGGGAAAAGCTTGGAAAAGTTATTTTTCTGGAATGTAGATTTCAGAATTCCTTCAGTCAGGATGACCACAGAGCCAGTCTTGAGGTTATGACCCTGTAACCCAACCATTAGCCAAACTTTACCTTGTAGACTTCCCCCCCTACTATTGGTGAGTCATTGGGAAGGGAGAAGTGTTGTGCTGTGAATCATGAGAGGCAGATTTGTTCAAATAGAATAATAATCTGTAGCAGTGATAATCTGAAAGACAATAGGGGTGACAGTTTTAAATGGATTAGAGAGGTGCTGGAGAATGGATGAAAATTGCCATTCAGAGAAGTGATGGGTTTTATCAAAGGTCAGAGAACAGGTTGGTGGCAGAGCTGAGATGAATGACTCCCCCATTTTAGCCATCTGTTTTACCCACAAGAAACCAGATTACAAATGGTACACATTGTTTAAAAAAATGTAAAAGGCAAGTGTATAGGCCTTTTACTCTGAAACAGCCTTGCTTAGTTTCTACTTTCATTGCTAGGTGAGCCTGCAACATGCATATTAATTGCCTTTGCACAAGTAATGTTGCATATTGTTTGGTCCATACACCACACTTCCTGCAACTTTGTACTGTCATCCTTGTTGACACTTACTTTCTATTCCCAGTCCCCTTCAGAACAATCTAGCATTTGTTCATTTTCCAATATTTCTCAACCCACAATTTTCAATCCACAAATAACTTCATGCTGCAAAGACTTGTCACTGGAAGTAATCAATAGAATACCAGCAAGTCCCCAAAGCTCCTGGCTACCTTGAAAGTGATCCCAATGAAAATTGAATGCTGGCCCATTCACAAAGAAAACTTGGATCAGCACCAGCAACCCTTAATAGGGGAAAGCACAATAGAAGGCAGATTTTGGAAAGACATACACACTGAGAAAGGGACACCCTCAACACTGTATGTTGAGCACAGAGATAAATATAACAGGGGAGAAAGAACAAGGGTTGAAGATATTACTCTGGGTAGCTTGAAGGTGTCATTGCATAGGGGGAGCTGGAGTACACTGAATAAAGAGATCCAGCAAACAGGAGAGATTACATGAGCTTCGATTGCAAAAGGGCCTTTCTAATCCTGCCCAACAGGCTCTGATTGTCTAATGGGAAAGTCAGGCCCACAAGCTATGATGCAATGAGCTTTAACACTTATTATAAACATGATAGTCTGTGAAAGCGGTTATAGTAGAATACAATTGGAGGATGGTGAGTGTAATGCTCAGATATCACAGCCCAGGGCATACCTTATTCTGGGCACACAAGATAAGCCATAGGTTAATGGTATGTGTGGAGAGGGAAGGGAAGAGACAGGCCAGCTGCCTCCTTGCCTGCCTGCCGCTGGCCATGTGCACCCAGGTGTAGGGTGTGGAGGTGTGGGCCGTGTATTTATTTCTCTCCTTTTGCCCACCACATGGTCATCATGTAGCAGCGTCTATGATGTTTCCTTTCCTCTCCTGTCCCTTTGAAGCACGTATGCTGATTAGTAATCACATATCCTAAATAAAACATTGCATTAATGAATTTACTGGTTTATTGTAGCACTTGCCACAGCAGTACAGGATGAAATGCAGTCATGTGCAAGGTTCACTTTCTGATTCAGACCCTCTCACTGAGTCCAAGAGCTCAATTTGTTGCCTTTTCTTTCTCCCTAAAAATCAAACATATTCCCACTAATGCATCCTTCTAAAGTGTATCCTTGACCAGCCAATTCTGTGTCATTCTATTTGTCACTGATCAAATCTCCCACCCTGTCTCATGGCATTAAAAGCATTGCTTTTAAGGAGCTTTATCTCCAACAAGATAAAGGCACATTTAATTTTAAAATCAGGTGTTATCGCATTTGCTGATGGCTGGACAAATGCAGCCCGTATGCAGCCCAGATCCCAGCCACACTTATCCAGCGGCTTTTCAAAGACGGCAAAATCTTGTTTTTAAAAAGCCGCTGGATAAGCATGGCTAGGATCTGGGCTGCATACAGGTTGCATTTGCCTGGCACCAGCAAGTGCGATAACACCCAGTTTTAAAATTAAATGCGCCTTATTCCTTCAAAGATAAGGTGCTTTAAAAGCAATGTGCTAATCTCTGAACACACATACATTCACTTTTGGGAAATAGTCTATTTCTGAGCACATTGTTCCTTTATTTTCTGTCACTCTTTCCAGCCCTTTTCATAGTAGGCACCGTGCCTTTCCCTACTTATGACCTAGTGCTCCTAAACGACCCTTAACTGGCAATATATGCTGACTCTTCCCCACTCCTATCTGAATATTGATTGTTGGAAGCACAGCCCAAACTCTTGTGAAATGAACCTTGAATTCCTGCTTTGTGTCTGTTAGATGAAGCAGAACTCAAACACTGTGAGAATCATGCATTTATTTGCTTTAATTTTTGAATATCTACAGCTTGCGACAGAACTTCCCCTAGGTAAATGTCATTGCCATGCATTGCCTGTTGCATTACCTTTTTCTCCCTAAATGGCCAGGCAGTTTGCTCTTTGACATTTAATAACAAATGTGGGAGTGGATGTTTTGCTGCTCTTTTGAAAAATGTATCCAAAGTAGTTATTGATCCAGACTCCTCAAAGGGAAAAATATAATTTAAGCCTTTCAACAAAGACATTTACAGTCAGCCCCCTATTTTCTGGGGATTACAGCTCCTGGCAAAACTATCTGGGCCTGATACATGTCCTAGTTCCTCCCAGCAATCTCTGACAGTAGAAATCCTATAACCCCCACCCCCAATTTGTGAGCAGAAATCAAACTAGATGATACAACACATTTAACATATATTTCCTAAGAAGATATTTTCCCTCCTTCAAGAGATGAACGATGATTGTTTTTCATAGTACACATTTGTCCTCAACTGTGGCTCTTGTATTTGGAGTACTTTGTTTTGTGACTGGCTCTTGCAAGGTAATCACACACCTGATTTGTGTGATTTCTGAAGCATGTTTCTCAAGTCCCCCTGTTATGAGAGGAAGAACATGCTTATTGCAGGAGTACACATTCCCCTTGGTTGATCCCAAGCTTATCTGGTGATTGCAGTATTCAATGTAGTGTTGTACTGATCCAGTAGAAGTGAGTAGCCATTTGGCTTCCAATCCATTAGTGGGAAAAGCCTGCATCTAATTGCAAAGCAAGTGGCTGGCAAGGAGTCTTGCCCAGTAGGGACATGGGAGCTAGCAATCCAAAACAGTGGCACAGCTGATGGATGCATTAGCATTGTTACTGCTGAGGTCCCTAAAATGTAATGAACATAAGGGTGTGTTATTGGCTAGCACTAGAGGGCCTACTATGAGCAGCCTACACAGGATCCCCCTCAAGTCTGGAGAATTTGGCCCTTTTGTATTTAAGGAGCTTCCCTGTATAGCAAGGGTGTGAATTTTGCAGCTTTCCAGATGTTCTTGGGCTGCAGCTCCCAACAACTCTAATAAGCACACCAACTGTGAGGACTGCTGGGTATTATACTTATCCTGTATTGGTGGACTGCGGGAAGAGTGATTCCCAGCAGGAAACAATTGAGAGAGCAAACTGATCTGGTCAAAGCTAACTGAGCTTAAGGGTCTGAGACATTATTATCCTGTCAGCCTTATGGTGGAAGGTCTCCAACCTAAGGGTCTGCCAATGGAAAGGGGTTAGATGAGTTCTTGGAAAATGCAAGGTTGACACATGGCAGAGCCTGCAGGGTGATCTTGCTCTAACACGTACGTGTGATTCAGTTGCTCCATTATTTGCAGTAAAACATCTCAGTAATGCTGAGAGTTTTACAAGGCTTGGATTCATACAGGTTTCTACATGGTCTCTTGACACATCGAGTGTCTGCCTGCTTTTTTTTTTTCTGATGTCAGAAATAGACATTTCTCTGGGAGTTGCTTGGTCTCACCTTATTACTAAGCAACTGATTTAGTGGTTTAATGGACAGTAACCCTGCTTTGCATCTTGAGAAGCCTTACTCAAATTAACAGAGTTCTTGTTAATACAGATTATTTTGTAGAATAGAGCTAATGATTTTATACCAGTTTTCTTCTTGTTCTTCGAATAGGCTGAACTTTGCTTATGTTGGGTATTCATGTGAGATCTTTGCTGTGGATCCAGAGTCAGAGGCTGAAAATGTTATCTTTTGGACCCCAGCTCCCAGAATTCCACAGCCAGCAGAGACACTGGCCTATTGGCTAGGAGATTCCAGGAGCTGTAGTCTCAAAAAAGTAACATTTCCAAGACAACATGGGCCCCATACAGACAGGCCAAAATAAAGCTGCTTCGAGTCACTTTGGAGGTACTCTGTTTAAATGATGCATGTGTCCTAAGAATCCAGAAGCAGAGCCAAAGCTGCACTCCAGTCCTTAGGATTGGATCGTGGCTTTAGCATGGATTCCGGACTCTTAGGACACATGCAACATTTAAACAGAATACTTCCAAAGTGACCCGAAGCAGCTTTATTTTGGCCTGTCTGTATGAGGCCATAATTTTACATACCAAGGTTGCAGTCTGGGCCTGGGATGAAGCTTTTGAGTGACCTAGTCACAACCTGGAAACAACAGCTCAGAGGCCACGAAGACAGATGCTTAGTGGGAGGGCTAGCCAACAGAGAGTTTGACTGTCTCTTCTCAGGCCCAAAGCTGATGCCTGCCTCCTGGACAGTGTGTATTATCTTGGGATTGGTGCTGGGGTTTCAGGTGCAATTCTGAATCTAATTTGAGTGCACATCTGTAAAAATTTCCAAAAGGCTACTTGCATTTTTAGTGCTGTGGCATTTTATCTGTTTGGAACTGGTTAACTGCTTATCAGATGTTTCAATGAAGATTTTGAAAGTAGTTGATTGATATTTGCTTTGTTACATCGATTTTCCAATTCATTTCAGCTGCACTTTAAATAGCATTGCGTGGGAGGTTGGATGTTTGCTAGTGCAGTGCTTAAGGGACGCTGTGTGGGAATGTGAACAGCTTCAGGGAGACTTCTTGCCTGCATGTAGATATCCAAATCAGTGGAAGCAAAGACCCTAATGAGATGACAGACAGTTCTGGGGAAATCAGCAAATAGTAGACTTCATGGTATCAGAAATTTGGGGCAGAAAACAGTGTTCTGGGACAATAGGGTGCTTTGATTCCTGGTCCTAGTCAGCCATGGGTTTCGCTTGGGTACCCTGTGCTAAGTTATCTTGTATCACCCAGCGAGGTGGGTAAGCCAATCTAACAAATTTCCATCTTTGCAATGTGGTAATTTTTCATGTGAATGCTCCAGAATTACTTTCAAGGGTTGATTCAGGATGTGGTAGGTTTCATGCCACTGGTCTCCACAGTAAGGGTTAGGAATCTGCAGGCTTGCATTTTTTAAAAAAGATTCCTCAGTTAGGTTTGACCACAGCAAGGGTGAGGAATCTGTAGGCTTCCTTTTTTTTTAAGATTCCTATCATCCCTCACCATTGGTTCTGCTGGCTGTAGCTAATGGGAAATGCAGTCCAATAATCCACTACAGCAGAATTCACTACTCAGCAAGATGGAAAACCACACACCAGACCTGTGGCACCAGAGCTCTCTGACAGAAAAGGCTAAATATTTTGCTATCACAGCAACTTCATTCTATGTCTAGATATTGCTACGAACTGTGTCTATAAGTTGCCTGACTATAAAACTGAAATGTGAATGATCCATTTCAAAGGTATATTTCAAGGATTAATAGGATAAGGATAAACCTTTGGAAGCTTTTAAAAAGAGGCTGGATAGCCATCTGTCGGGGGTGCTTTGATTGTATATTCCTGCATGGCAGGAGGTTGGATTGGATGGTCCTTGTGGTCTCTTCCAACTCTACGATTATGTGATTCTAAGTACTTTTGTTCAGTAAAATCACATGGTGGGGGTGGTCGTCATACCTAGGGATAAAATGGTAGCGCTAATATTAAAGATGCTTCCCATCCTGTAATGATGAAGACCTTCACATCTTGTCAAGTATGGCATTTTGTCTGCAGTGAGATTATCCACTTTTCTCTCTCTCATTGTTCTGCAGGCATCCTCTGGAATCTGTCTTCCAGTGATAATCTCAAGGACCGCCTGGCCCGTGACACCCTGGAACAGCTGACCGACCTGGTTTTGACCCCACTGTCTGGCTCTGGCAGTGCTGCCATTATCCAGCAAAATGCCTCTGAGGCAGAAATCTTCTACAATGCTACCGGCTTCCTCAGGTAGTCTCCTTACTAGGAGAAATGTATATGTCATGGTCACTGGAACCAGAAGAGAAATCTTTACAAAAAATCTTTGTATAGGATCATTTAAGAAAAATGGGTGCTGTTGCTTTCACACTTTAAAACAGGGGTGGGAATCATATGACCCTCTTGATGTTGCTGAGTTGCAACTACTAGCAACTCTCAGCCAGCATAGCCAAGGATGAGGAATGCTGGGAATTGTAATCCTAAAGTGTCTGAATGGCTGCATGATTCCCACCCCTGCTTTAAAATTACCATGGCAGTTCAAAGTGGGCCACACGGCAAGCTGTCCCACAAGTTCTGGAAGTGTTATCCTTATTCAGCCCTTTTGTTAGTCCATCGCTCAGGCTGCCCCAATATTGCATAATTAATACAGTTTGACACTACTTTAACTGTCTTGGTTCCATCCAATGGAATCCTGGGATTTGTAATTAGTCGTGGCACCAGAGCGCTCTGACAGAGAAGGCTAAATATCTCACTAAACTACCATTTCCAGAAATTGGAGATTATCAGATGGGGACAGGACAGGGACAGGGATTGTTCTCCCATCCTTATCACCATTGCACAGAAGCATTTCATAAACATTGCACTTATCCAGTCATTGAAGTGGAATTGTATTAACGCAAACTCCCATTAATACAAACTTCAGTGAAAGGGCAATGACAGGATAAGTGCAATGTCATATGAAAATCTTTCACACGATTGTGGTCAATTGCAGTTCAGGGATGGGACACTGACAGGATAAACATAACGTCGTATGAAAATCTTTCTGTGAGGATAGGAAAAGAACTTCCTTTTCCCCATCTGATAATTTCTCTAGAGCCGTGGCAGTTAAAGCAATATCAAACTGCATTAATTATGCAGTGTAGATGAAGCCTTTTATTCACACAATCTTAACTTGGCAAGACTTCAGCTAGTACACATCTAGGTCAGAATCAAACGATGGAGGGCACCTATTAATCTGCACATTGCATTTCTGTCTGTCTAATCAAAGTCCACACTGAATCAGCACTTTTAATTAAAAGTAGTTTTACACATTTACTAGAGGTGTGTAAGATCACCTCCTGGGTTTTCCACTGGACCACAAAGTGGGTCAATTTAATTGACAGAAAGAACATCCCCTTTTCTTTGCCTGGAGCTAATTTGACTGCCTTGACACTTTGTCCAGATCATATTTTCCAGTTCACATCCAGCTGCAAGATTAGGGAGAAACATTTACCTGAGATATGCTGTTTCTTTCTCAGCTATTATGTGGTTTGCAAACTGAGAGAGGGGACAAATAAGCTTGGCCAAGGTGTAATGACAGGTTGTTTCTAATGGTGATTTTCACCTTTGTGCCTCCACTGTAGGAATCTCAGCTCTGCTAGCCAGCAAACCCGGCAGAAGATGCGTGAGTGTCATGGCCTGGTGGACTCCATGGTCAACTATATCAATCGCTCACTGGAAGTGGGAAAGTCAGAAGACAAGGTGGGCCTTCTCCTGGACACTGGCAGTCTTGGCTGAGGAGTAGATGCATGTGTGTGTGTGTGCCTTCATATTTTGGGCATTGAGGGGGAGACTCTCATATGTGCTCATATTTCTTTAGATATGTGATTTTTTGGCAGCCATTGGTATTTTACTGTATTCTCCATCACGAAAAAAGACCCACCACACTCATTTCTTAGGGCAAGGTTGTCATTTTGTTTTTCAGGGAAGACGCAGAGCTTGGAAAAGTTGCCTCTTTGGATTCTCAGAATCTCATCAGTGTGGTTACTGGCTTTGCTGGCTGGGAAATTACGGGAATTGTACATTTTTACCAAGCTTCCAGAACAAACTGCTGGATGAGGCTTTTGTTTCTTTCAACTAATAGGGCTGTTTTTCTTAGGTAGTAGCAGAGAATGAGCTTCTTTTTCAACCCCGTGTTGTAGAATCAGAGTTAACTGTTCTGGAAATTCCTGACACCAATTATTGTTTTTTATGGTGATGGTGCGTACAAGGTACCTGCCTCTTAAGACCTGTTAACATAACAGAGGAAGGCAAAACATAACAAATTATCCAGAGAATATGCAGACATTTCTGAGCTCTGAAATGGCTGTTAGTGGAGTGCCATGTGCTTTTGCAGAGAGAGAACAGAATGTGGAAAAATAACTTTTATTATTGCAGCTCCCAGAATTCCCCAGGCAGGGGATTTGGGGCGTTGGGTAAGGAGTTCTTGGACTGCATCTCCCAGCAGTTCTAGCCAGCATACCCAGTAGTAAAGAATTCTGAGAATTGGAGTTCAGCACCATGTAGTGGGCTGCATGATTTCTATCCTT
This sequence comes from Sceloporus undulatus, assembly GCF_019175285.1. Lineage (NCBI taxonomy): Eukaryota > Metazoa > Chordata > Lepidosauria > Squamata > Phrynosomatidae > Sceloporus > Sceloporus undulatus. The sequence goes on from NC_056522.1 coordinate 260,760,837, forward strand.
GCTGTACACAAATGTTGACAGGACAATCTTGTATGCATCTACTTAGACATAACCTCCATTTACTTCAGTATCACTTACTTGCAGATAAGTTCACATGGAATTGCAGCCTGACGTAGAAGGTTATTGCTCAAGTTAGAACTCCTTGGGATTCTACTTGTATATCCTTCCTTGTCCTTGGCAGAAAGGCATTGTAGAAGCCTCCAGGCAATAAATCTGCCTCTACTCCTTTTTCTTTTTTTAAATTTTTAATTGGATTTTTAAAGTGAAATACAAAGCAAGGAAAAAGAATGAGAAAAAAGGAAAAAAATAGAAAAAAGTGAAGGGAAGCCCATTGGATATGATTGTGGGCTAGGCATATATATATTAATGTAAACTGACCATATTTTTAAGAATATGTTTTCTTGAAGTTGACATTTATAAAATACTCCTAAAAGCCAATGAAGATTCTCATTGCAAGTGGCCTCAGGCAAACATTTAGAAATGCAGATAATAAATTATTAAAAATGTATGTGTTTATCAGAAAGAAGCATGTCTTTAAATACTTTGGGCTGGATCCAGATTAACTCTTTAGTTTGAGTAAATCTGCTTAAGTCAATAGATCTACATTAGTCATGACTAAATTAAGGGCCTTTTTGCACTAGGCTCTTCTCCCAGTAAAATAGTGTTGTTTTCCAAAGCACTATGCAATTGGAGCTGCTCTCTTCCCTTTAACACCTTCATAATCTTTCTGGCATTGCATTCATTCACATGAAAACCGTATCAAATGCAGCATTTGGCACAGCCCTACTTTGGCATTTGGTACAGCCCATACTGCCCCTTTTCCTGAGGCTTTTCTCTGAAGCTTGCCCAGAGTCATATAGTGGTTTTTCATTACTGAGCAGGGATTCATACCCTGGTCTCCTGAGATCCTAATCCAACAATCAAACCATTACACCATACTGGCTCATTGGTTCCTCATTGAAAAATTGATTTCCCCCCTACAGAGTGTGGAGAATGCTGTCTGTGTACTGCGCAACCTTTCCTACCGCCTCTATGATGAGATGCCGCCTTCCTCACTCCAGCGGTTAGAAGGCCATAAGAGGAGTGATGGAGCTACCATGACCAGTGAGCTGGTAGGCTGCTTCAGCCCACAAAGCAGGAGGGCCCGAGAGGTAAGGATAGGAAGATGAATGGCATTTGGGGGAGTAGATAGGAAACAGGTTGTTGCATCCCATCTGTTCTGAAAGACTGGGAATTAGGGAGAGTGCAAGGGGAGACTGTAAGTGGAATGGAACCAGGAGTTTGATCAAGAAGATGACATGGCTTAATGACCTAAATCCTAATGTTAATTCCCTAAAAGCTAGACCTTTTAAATCAATATCTTGACTCGCTATTCAACTGTTGACTCAGTGTGTCTATTCTGGTTGGAGCTAACCACCTGTATTCAGGCCATTGTATGCTGGGGCTCCCCACAGCTTAGTCCCAGCATTCTGTTTTACTTTTTTAGTGTCAGGATTCAAGGTGCCAGATAGATCTAAAATACACATTTATTTGTGTGTTCCTGAATATGTGCAAATTATATTTTACCAAGCACTGTGTATCTAAAGTAAGTACCTAGCGAACAGATTAGTGAGACAATTTTCCAGATCAGGGCAGCCAGACTTGACCCTTTTCATAATGCTGATGCACCAGAAAAGAAATAGCTTCTAAAGATAGGAGACTGATGTCACCAATTATAGCTCCTCATCTTGAATGGCAGAAAATTAGCAATAGGGCAGAGGAGACACACACAAGTGTACACACATGTTTAAGGTTCCAATAAAGATCTTGAATGATCACTAGGCCAGACTGAAGTAGATGTAAGATGTAGGAAGCACAGTTTTTGTGGCAGAGGGAGTTACAGCCCTAAGGAAGCCAGAACTGTGCTGGGTTCTAGGGGAGATACGAAAGAGATGATTTGTCTTTAGGTAGGAAACAATGTCATGCCATTAAATAGTCTCTCTCTTTTCTTTCCAGCTCCACATGAACTCAGATATTGTGACTTTTACAGAAGTTTCTAAAGATCCCAAGGGAATGGAATGGCTCTGGAACCCTCAGATTATTGGAGTCTACAACCGGCTGCTTCAGAGATGTGAGCTTAACAAGCACACCACAGAGGCAGCTGCGGGGGCTCTTCAGAACGTCACAGCAGGAGACAGAAGGGTGCGACTGCATAATATAACTTAACATAATATAACACAAAACAAAATTCTCACTTAGGATCCTGTTGGCTGGCCTTACACAAGCTAGTGCATATGCTGAGGAGAGTGGGGAAAGACTTGTGAGGTGTTTTCAGTCCACTGTCTTATTTTATTTTAAGACTGCCAACTGTGAAGATTTGGCAAGAAGGTAAATGTAGACCTGGAATGGGAAGATGCTCTTCAGCACTGTGAACCTTTCTCTCCATCTATGGAGTATTGTAGGGGGATTAAGTAGACTTTCTTCAGTGATGAAGGACCTGAGTCTGCAAAGCTACCCTGGTGCAAAAGGCTAGGATAATTTCTCCCAGCTGAACCTGTGCTCTCTCAGCAGTTATGTATAATGCTGACACTGTCTGAAAGTTCCTAAAGCTCCAGGGAGAGGAGAAGATGTCTCTGGAAGAACATCCTTCGCACTACTCTAGATGGCAGAGCTGGGACCTGGACAGTGGTTGCAGGGAGAGCTTGCCCTTCCCTGTAGCAGAGGAGTTGATAGCAGAGAAGAATCTGTTGGAAGAGGGAAGAGGAAAACAGATACATTACTGTAGGGATAAAAAAATGTGACAGAACCTGGCTGAAGCCATACATGACAAAAATAGAAATCATTAATAATCAGTAATCCCAAAGCCACTTATTAAATCAAGTGGAGAAGCAGGCCAAACTCATCACTTAAAGTTCCTATATACTGATTTCATTTATCCAAACATAGAGGTTATATGGTTTGGAAGTGCAGCAAACACATGGTCAGCCAGATATCAGCACTAATTCTGCATCTTGCCAGGGATGTAGCCAGGGGGGGGATCTGGGGGTCCGGACCCCCCCTTCCATTAGAAAAATGAATGGTGTGTGCTGCTGCGCCGCCGCACTCAAGCCCCATTATAATGGTGGCACTTAGTCTGGACCCCCCCTCCTAAAATCCTAGCTACGTCCCTGATCTTGCCATGACTTGTTTTCCACATTCAAAACAGAGAGGAAAGGTTCCCTTCACTCCCTTTTCTACCTCATGAATTATCCTCTCATTGCTGTGATACAGCACTAAATCATTGTGGAAAGCTGCCACAGAGAGGAATTTTAAATGTGAGGTTTTTTTTTCCCCCAAGCACAAGCAAGTAGCAATACCTGGAGACTGTGAGAGCATAAAAACTGGCCTGCAGGTCCAAAATTATCTTTCTACAGTAGAAGAGATCTCCCCTCCCCTGGATCTCCCCTCTGAAGAAATTAAAATTGGGGAATGCCCAGCCCTCCCCTGAAAATTGCCCAAATCACTGCAAAAAAGTTTCACTGTGGGTTTAGTTGCCCCCCCCCACTGTCTCCCAAGAATAAACAGCTCCTCCCTAAGTTTTTGACTGAAACTGAAATGAGCTGCAGCAGCATCTCACTTCTGGTTTGCTGAAATATGACTATGCAGCCTTCAGGAGAAGCATGGAGTAAATATTTGCACCTATCCCTGGCTAATAGGAGGCTCAAAAGCAGTGCCAGAAATGCAATAGTGCCCTCATGCTCTGATGCTTAGGAATTAATATATAGCCATCATGACTGGCATCCTTTGCTTCCATCAGTTTGTAATCTGTTTTAAAAGCCATTCAAGTTAGTAGCCATCACAACATTTTGTGACAATGAATTCTGCAACTTGGCTGTGTGTAAGGTGGAGAGACATTTTCTTTGTCTGTCTCAAACCTCAAACTTTATTGCATTGTTTGCTACAGCAGCCTGACACCAGAAGTCTGTGTTTCTCTAGCCATCCTTCACTATCCTCCCAATGCTAAAATAGTGCTAAAAATTTCCAGATAGGCAGAGAACGAGGAGAAATTGTTCAGACAGCCTTTAAAAGACTTCGTAAAAAGGAGTTTCTTTGTCAGAAATCTGCTAAGTTAGGTATGCCTGTACCTTTTCCTTCCAAAGGTGCAGCCCAAACATGTTCATAGTATCTGTGAAATTCATCCCACTGAATTCAGTAGGGCTTACTTCCAAACATGTGTGCTTAGGGTTGCAACCTCAACAATGCATCTTTATGCATGTCTACTCAGAAGTAATCCCTGTGGTGTTCGCTCCTAGGAGAATGTTCAGCTTTGTGAGATGACCCCAGGTTTCAGAATTATAAAGAAGAGGATCCTTCTACTTGAGCCTGATTGAGCTGCTAGATCATCATCCTCTTGCTGACTCACACTGTTCTTCCTCCTCCCTTGTAGTGGGCAGGTGTTCTCAGCAGAGTGGCTTTGGAGCAAGAGAGAATTCTCAACCCGGTATTGGACAGAGTCCGCACAGCAGACCATCACCAGCTTCGCTCACTAACGGGTCTGATTCGCAATCTGTCCCGGAATGCACGCAACAAAGATGAGATGTGTGAGTGCACTTTTATTTGGGGGACAAAGCGAAGGCTGACATCTAGGACCTGACCAAAATCTGGGTGGAGTTGCCTCTTTGGCACAATAAATTTCTTACTTTCTTCATGTACACAGAGATGCTGGGGAGATCCTCTTTCCTTCCCAGTGGGTTTGTTTAACTGTATTACTGAACTGCTTTGTTTTTTAATCGGCAGCAACCAAGGTGGTGAGCCATTTGATTGAGAAGCTCCCAGGCAGCCCTGGAGACAAGTGGCCTCCAACAGATGTGGTTGTCAACATTATTGCAGTGCTGAATAACCTGGTAGTGGAAAGCCCGATTGCTGCCCGTGATATTGTCTATTTTGATGGCCTGCGGAAGCTCTTCTACATCAAGAAGAAGAGGGACAGGTGGGAACAATAGCCAAGAGCTTCCTTCTTCCCCAGCCTCAGGAGCTGAACCCCACCAGTTTTGCTCCCAAATATATATTGAAAGCCATATTTTAGCTGGCCTGCTCTCTGTGTCCTGTTATAGCATCCTATGCACTTTCTTATCCTGTATCTCTAGTCTCAGCAGTTGAATTTGAAGACTCTTAGAACTATCTCACCATTAGATCCATTCTTGACAAGTAAGATGGCAGAAGTTACTGGGGGTGGGAATAATTTGTCCCTCCCAAATAAGAATTCTACCCCCTATGTCAGTCCTCACTTTTTGAGTATTGCAGTAATTTAAAACTTAATCATAGTTACCAAGGAAATGCAAACAGAGGAAATAGAATAGTTCTAGATGTGAACAATTTGTAACAGGGGTCCCTTTCTCAATGATTTACAGATGTACCCCAGTTAATGAAGTAGATGCGTTCCTGCGTATTCTTTAACACAAAAAATGTGGTACCAGTGGCAGAAATACAATGATAGGTTCCTACACACACATATGCAGAGCAATCTGACTTGTTTCAGCAACTTTTTATTCAAAACTAACAATACGCACATGTGAAATGAAACAACAGGGTCAGGTAAACCTTGCATAAGCAAACTAAAACACGTTGAACTTTCTAAAATCCATTTCAAGACTTCTTCTATAATGCATCCAGAGATGGCTTTTTCTTTCGCCAGACTCTGCTGCTATTACGATCTTATGATTTCCTCTGTGGTGGCCAAACTTACACATACTGGGGGAAGCTGGCAAGGCAGACTTATCTGCTTTCCCTTTTTTTCATGCATTGTCTGTAAGGAAATCTTGATGCAACTGCTGTTTATCTTGCCTGTTGTATACAGGCACACATAGCTATAGGAGGATCAGCTAGAGTAGATTTTCATTCTTTGCTAACAAAAACTTTATTGCATTGTTTGCTACAGCAGCCTGACACCAGAAGTCTGTGTTTCTCTAGCCATCCTTCACTATCCTCCCAATGCTAAAATAGTGCTAAAAATTTCCAGATAGGCAGAGAACGAGGAGAAATTGTTCAGACAGCCTTTAAAAGACTTCGTAAAAAGGAGTTTCTTTGTCAGAAATCTGTTAAGTTAGGTATGCCTGTACCTTTTCCTTCCAAAGGTGCAGCCCAAACATGTTCATAGTATCTGTGAAATTCATCCCACTGAATTCAGTAGGGCTTACTTCCAAACATGTGTGCTTAGGGTTGCAACCTCAACAATGCATCTTTATGCATGTCTACTCAGAAGTAATCCCTGTGGTGTTCGCTCCTAGGAGAATGTGTGTCAGATGGCAGCATCAGTCTTAGATGTTCACTGATGGCATCCTGATGTAAAATCTACTAGTAATTAATGAAGGAGGTAGGAGCATGCCTAAGCCTCACTTACAACATGTTTTGTCTATCTTCTTTCTCTAGCTCAGAGAGTGAGAAGTCTTCCAGAGCTGCTACCAGCCTCCTGACCAACATGTGGCAGTACAGCAAGCTTCATCGGGACTATAAAACGGTATGGCACTTCCTTCCATTTTTCAGTGTGTTTTTGGTGAAGACTTGACCTCCTGCTCAGTGCATATGGGGAAACATGATTGCCCTTCCAAGGTCCACAATAGACACTTATCCTTTTCCTTTTCTTCTGAAAGTCCATATCAAAAGAATGAAAATGATTTGACAGTTGTGCAACTCATTGTGCAGAGTTGTACAATGAACTCTGATCCTAGGACAGGATAGGTGTGCACAACCATAGAAAGTCCAGTATCTATCCCCTCCCTATGTTTCACCCTACAGATGGCACATATGTTTTAATGAAAGTGGGATCAAGAGTTCAGCCACTTCCTGTTTTCCATTTTTTTAAAAAAAGCTCTTTGGGACCACTGTAAGCTTGGAGAGGAGGCAGGTTGCAATTAAATGCAAAATTGTGCCCCTGGAAGCCTCTGGAGGTAGGGTTGCCATAACTGTCAACCTCCAAACCGGGACAAATGTAAAAAAAATAGGACAAAATTTAGCCCCAAATGTAGGACATGTTTTTTAAATGGAGGACACATGAACAACTAAAAAAAATTAATAATTTAAACAAGCATTAATATAAACACATGTTTCTTGGGCATACTCAAAATGGAGGACATTTTGGCATTATTCCTAGACAGATGGCAGAAATGTTCTTCCCTTTCCAGCCAAACCCATTCCAAAACACACACAGCAGCACATTTGGGCATGTAACATGGCTTTATTTAACATGGTCTCTTGCATTTTTCAGAGGCTTATTCTATAACCAAACCCTTTGGGTTTAACACTTAACATGGGTTAGCATGGCTATGCATATTTAACATGTCAAGGTGGTTTAACAAGACATGGATTTGCCCTCGGTTTCAGGTTTCTTACACTAACTGTACTTCTCAGAAGTGTGTACTTGGTCAAGGTACTTTGATTTTTCTTCACTGCTCATGAGTTTGTAAAAATCAGAGCAACTTACATTGGCCATGCCTCAGAGGCTTGCTGATATCAATATCACCATCATCATCATCATTGTCACAACAAGGCAGACTTGTTAGGATTAAAAGCACAAAAAATACACAAAAAACACACTTTGGAAGGTCACACTCTCTTGGCTTCAGAAACAGTGAGCGCATGCCTCAGAAGTTTGCTGATATCACTGTCATCACCATCATTGTCACAACAAGGCAGACTTGTTAGGATTAAAAGCACAAAAAATACACAAAAACAAACTTTGGAAAGTCACACTCTCTCGGCTTCAGACAAGCTGGCTGATATCATCATCATCATCATCATCATCATCATCATCATCATCATCATCATCACTATCATTGTTAAAACAAGGCAGACTTGTTAGCATTAAAAGCACGAAAAATACACAAAAAACACACTTTAGAAAAAAAACTTTGGAAATGGGCACCCTCCTCCTCCTCCTCCTCCTCCTCCTTGGCACCATATGCCAGGACAGAGCCCTTTCCCCTCCCTGTGGCCCAGAGTCCTCCTCCGCTCTGCCTCCTCCTCCTCCAAGGCTCCTCCTCCTCCTTGATGCTGGCTAATGGCAGTCTAGGGCTGGAAACAGCCCCACCCCTGCTGTTTTGCCATTGCCCAGCCAGCGTCAAGGGGATGAGCTCCCTTTTTAGTCCCGTGAACAGGCACGCCGAGTGCGCGCTGAGGCCGGCCGTGGCCCAGGCAACTGCCCGGCACGGTCGCACACAGAGGAGGAGGCGGAGGTGGAGGCGGGTGGCTGGCCGGCCTCATGAGCGGGCCCGGCCCAGAGGCTGGCCCCAAACCCAAGAATTGGCAGGAACCGGACCGGGACTGGGCCAGGACTGCCAAAAACGGGACTGTCCCACCTGCAGGTGGGATATGGCATACCTATCTGGAGGTGTGATCCCGAATTTTGGGGGGGAGGCATGGATTTCACACAAAAGGCCTGTCCATGCAGCCACACAGCCCCCTACCCCAGTGTTCTACAATGATCAACTGTTAAAGGAAATTAAGTTTTAATATAGTAGTAGCTCTGTTTTTATGTGGGATGCGGTGGCTCAAATGGTTAAGATGCTGACTCTGTTGATTGCTAGATCAGCAAGTTGGCAGTTCGAGGCCTGGATGCTACGTGATGGGGTGAGCTCCCATCACTAGTCCCAGCTTCCGCCAACCTAGCAGTTGGAAAGCATGTAAATGCAAGGAGATTAAAAAGATACCACTCTGGTGGGAAGGAAAATAAGAGTTCTGTGCAATCATGTCGGCCACACAATCACAGAGTAGTCTCTGCAACATTGGCTCTTTGGCTTAGTAACAGAGATGAGCACCACCCCCTATGGTCAGAAATGACTTGACTACCTTGTCAATGGGGAATACCTTTATCTTTAGCTCAGGTTTTACAAGAATAAATTTCATCTGGCATGATTTATCTGGCAACCTCCCAAAGGATCTTTTTGGCAACTGCTCCCAGATTATGGAATGGCCTGCTGGAGGAGATCCGTCATGTTACCACCTTAGATAGGTTTAAAAAAGCTATTAAGATTTATCTTTTCTGGCAGGCCTTTCCTGAATAGATAACCGGCCACCAAGAATTTGAACCTACTATATCCCTGACTTCTGCCACAGCCATTGTCTGATTTCTTTTGTTATTTACTTGTCTGTTATTTTTAGATATGTTTCAAATTTTGAATTGTTTAATTGTTTTTTAGGGGTTGGGTGGGATATTGGGATATGGGTCTGTAGTGCTTTAACGTGTAAGATTGTGCTGCACAGAGAGGTGGAATACAAATAAATTTTTATTATTATATTATTGCCATGTGGGCATAAGAAAATGTGCACCTTCTCAAAGCCCCCATTTCCACATGACTGTTACAAATACAGGAGTACATTGCTCTTTTGTATCTGGCCATCCTAGTGCTGACTTTATCAAGGTTAATTCTGTGCTTAGCGGCACATAGACATTAGAATGCTTGGATATGCCCAGTATTTTCATTTTCCACAATAATAAGAGTCACAATTTTAACCATATCCATGGGTGGAAAGTAAATTCTACCCAAACAGCTTGGTGACTTGCAGTTTCATTCCAAGTGACATAGTGTGCACCTACATCTCAACAGGTCTGATAGATATCACTTATTTTTAAGACTCAGACTATTTTTTTAGGGAACATCATTAATGAGGAAAGAGGGGGCACTGCTCTGATGTGGATTATTGTCTGAGGCAGATATCACAGAGTGGCAGGTAGTGGCTTCCATGGCAAATCTGCTCTGGCTTTTAGTCTGAACTTGGAAGTTGCTATTCATGTTGTTGAACCCTATCCAGCGATTATATTGAGCACTTTAGAAAACAGAGTGATTCCAGAATATATGCACTATCTCATTAGCTTGGAAGCCACCAGCTGACTTTGCGCAGGAGTGAATTATGTCTATACCAGCAGCTCTTTTCAGTTTCTGTGCTATTTTTGCCCTGAGGTATGTGGTCAACTCATGATTTACCATTGTGTGATAAAAACTTTTCTGTGTTTTTACAGAAGGGCTATCGAAGAGAGGACTTCATAGGTTTGTAAAGAAAAGAGCACACAGAAAATGGGACTGTTCAGGTCTAATTCTTCTCCATAAAATGTGTCTATGAAGCTCCATTATGGACTGTGGCCTTTACATCATGAAACTCTTTCCTTGCAGTGCCTTTTTATATGTATATATAGAACTCAGCCCAGTTTGTCTGATGTGCCTTATTTTTGCACTCTTTTTTTTGTTTCTTTTTCAAGGCTCTTTAAATCTCATTTTCCTCTTGGCCATTTTCCGTATCTTATAAAGGTATTCCTTAACTCTAAAGAGGCGAGTCAACATCCAAGCAAATTTTCAGGACTCCTCCAGAGTCTGCATGAAACTCTCATTATTCACATCTTGTACTGAATGTCCATGGACTGCTATGTTTCTTCGGAATTTGTGGATGCTGATGTCACAGCAGGATTTCCAGGCTTGTTCAAGATACTGAAGAAAAGCCTCCCAGGGTGCTTGAGTCATCCCTGGCTACTTCCATATGTTTTAGTGTGTGCCTCTTGTTCTCATCTCCGAATACTCTTGTTACCAATTGCTCATGCCACCCACACATCCTATAGACCCTTAGAAAGGAATGGCTTGCTTTTAATTTTAAAGAATTTAGGATATCTTATGAGGAATGGATAATGGTAAGCTTATACATGGGATAGTAATAAAAGTCCACTTGTTTCTAGTGGCATTGGGTCAATGCTGGTGAAACTTTCTAGACTCATGCAAAGTTACACTGACCAAGAGGTCGGTACCCTGCTTTGCAGTGTAGATCCATGCAGAGCTGTGGGTTGGGGATCACTTTATATGGACCGCAACTTACAATCCACAAATGTGATTTTTCCATCCTCAAGCTCTTTAGTGGAGATAGGTGGTGGGCTTTTTCATTCACTTAGTTTATTAGGTCAGAAGCAATGGGGGTTGTGAAGACAGAATTATCTGAAGCGACACACCAATTAGCTCTAATTCTCATTAGTTTATAGAGAGTCAGAAAATCAAGAGTGGAGAATCTCAGCCCCTGGGGTGGAATCTGGCCCTCCTGCGATCCCAGTCCAGCCCTTCTTCATGCTACCTTCATCTTTCCAGCTTTTGTATGAGACTTTCCCCATTCTAAAAGGTGGATATGTTTAAGTTGAAATATGTTATTTTTGTTGCTATGTTTTTCCACAATCCACTACTAGAATGTATTCCTGAGAATTTATCTGAACTACCTCTTGGGGTGAAAGACTTCACCACTCTTACTATAAAATATGGGGAGAGCAATTGTGGAAAAGGTGTACTGGCTGCCTTAGAACCTGCTTTCTAAAACAGCATCCTCAAGTTGGCTTTTGGCCAGTCTTGAGGTGGTTTGTATATTATTTTCACTTCTCTCTCTGCAGGTAAGAGTATCTTAGTGGATGTGAAGTACCTGGGATTGGTTCATATTGAAATATATTTAAATATAGAGCAAAGTTATACATTTTGGTCCAAATTATTAACCTAGAGATTCATTGTTGCATTCAAAGTTATGTCTCTCAATTTTCAGCATCTCCAACAGCACCGATGGTCACCTTGTTAGATAAAGGAGAATCCTTTGTTAAAGGGAATAGTCTCCATAGGTGTGGAAACCTTATTTTGTAGAGGAAAGCATCTTTTGTGAGCCTCAGGTAGAAATCTTAATAGTATGTCACTGTGTTTATACTTAGCATTTTCCTCTGATACAGCAGGAAAGAATCGAGCTATTTATCAGAAACAGAACTTGTAGGAGGAACAAAGACTGGCTCTGTGAGATTTGTGGGATGAGTATTAGAACAGACACATCTTGTTAGTTAGAGGATACCTAAAAGCCACAAAGCTGTGTTTGTATGTATTAAAGGAAGATCCTGCATAGCTAATACCTGTCATTACTTGTTGCTATTAAGAAAAAGCAAATCAAGCAAGGAACAACATGACTGGATTTTAAAAAACCAAACAAACCATAGAATAGTAGTGCACACATTGGACAGCTTAATAAAAGAAGACATAGTACCAAACACAAGAGTTAAACATCCAGTAAGAGGCAAGTTGTTTTTGTTGCTTTATTAACCACTTTACTAGACTGCCCCTTCAGAGTACTGGGACAAAGGGACATTGCCACAAAGAAATTGCTGGGATGGCAGCAAGTCAACATAGTTTCACTTATGCCCCATGTTGTGGCCTCCAGATTCTGACACTAGTAGTGTCACTACAAACCATGTGCATTATTACTTGTAGAAAGCAGTATTGGTGTGCCTTAGTTTCCCAACTCACCTTCCTCCACTAAAAGCCATTGACAAGATTTCTCCACTTTAATAGTTGAACTCTTGACTGTACTGCCTTTCACATAAACCAGCAGCAGCCTTGTTTTATATACAGTACATAGCCCTTGGTATCCCATCAAAGGGAGGAATGCATGCAGTGCCTTTTATGGCTGGCATCAGGACTGGCCTTTGACTCCAATATTAGAATACTGGGATTCCCCCCCCCCTTTCTCTAAGCTGCTTTCTGCAAATGTTAAAATTTGGATATATGTAGCAAAGATTTGGGGTCATATTTTGGTCAGTCACAATGGGGAGCCAATATGGTTTCAAGCGGCAACAAAAGCAAGTTGCCCTGTATATACTGTATGATAGAATAGCCTCCTGTAGACCTATAGGGGTTTGTGTGCAATTTGGGGGGGGGATTAGGTAGTGTTTTTTTCTGGTAAAGATGCTTTCCCCTAATAGATCTTAACTTGTAGGCCCCCCTTGCTTGCATAGGTCCTTGAAAATTAGAACTGGGTGACTGATGCACAGAAACTGAAAAAGGAAGAGGTGTTGTTGTTATTGCTTAGCACCCGACAGCTTCCTTTTGAAACCATCGGCTTGAAATATCTCCCACCAGTTTCCATAACACCTGACCCTCACCTGATTTTTGCAGCTTACCCTGTGCATAGAAAACAAGGATGCAGTTTTCCTTAATTCCTCGGTTAAGAAAGAGGTCCTTGTTGGTGTACCTTGTAAGTACACCCTTCCATGGTGCTCAGTTAAGAAATGACCACAAACTGAGTTCTCTCTTCAGAATCAGGTCAGAGTGAGGAGGGATTAAGAAAGATGCAACAAATCCACTATGGTGAATGAGAACAAATAGTTCCACAAATTCAGCAGGTACACAAAATTACTACTAATTTGGCAGTTTGATGCTTCTATTGATTCTTTATATATTTAAGAAACCCAGTTTGGCTCCCCCATAAATCTACATACATCCATTTCCTGCTTGCTATATAGTAACAGTTGCTACTGCAACTGCAACCCTATCTGAGAAGTCTGTTTACTCTATGGCTCCCAATATTTGGCCCTCCAGTTGTTTTGCACTTCAGTGCCCAGAAATCCCAGCATGCCAGAGAGCTGAAGTACAAAAAAACTTGGGAGGTTAAAATCTTAAAACCTGCTGTTCTATCACTCAAAAAGAAAAGTTGACCATCCAATGAAGACAACCTATGGTGCAGCTTACAGATAAAATGTCATTATGATCAAAAACCATCATGAACAAAGCAAATAAGTACTGTTTGCTTCTATGAATGCAAGTCTCATAGGAATAGAGTGCACTGTTTTAAAACATGTCTGTGTTGGAGGAAATATTTGGCCCAGAAATCTTTACAGCATTGCAGTTAACTTTGCTTTATGAGAGCTTGAAGCATGGAAAGATAGGGTGGTATCTGTTAGTGATATATGTAGACATGAGCCCACACGAGCCTGAATATATAATATATATATATAAAGAGAGAGAGAGAGAGAGAGAGAGATCTGTTTGGAGGTTAATCTTCCCTTTCTCCCTCCATAACAACCAAAGACCCCCTGCCCAAGTGACTATACAGCTAGTGTAAACAAGAAATATGCATTCCCCCAGCTATTACCCCATTGTAAGTCCCAGAATCTCCAGACTATTGGCTATGCTGACTAGGGCAGCTGGTACCTGTAGTTGTACATGATGTACCTGCTACTTGAATAGATGCAGTGGGACATGGGCCACCTGTTGCTTTAGAAGACAGCATTTGGAGTGGTTTAGCTTTCCTCATGCTTACACCACAATGCACATTGGCAAAATCTGCCTTCTATTAGAGGTAAAAGAGTACTGTCCTTTGTATCTGTTTACTTCATGAATTCAAATGGATAAATCTTGTTCTGGGTGTGAACTGTGTATGATCAGACACAGAGGGACAGTGACAGAGACCAACCTGTCGTTCAGTTTGGGCATACTCAGCTTTGTACTCATTTCAGTGCATACTCTTGTACACTCAGAAGACTCTGCTGTATTACTAAATAAATATAGATGCTTTGACCATTGATTGCTATTGTTTTCCTAACCCATTCTATACAGTAAGATGGCTTGCAAAGTTTCCTGTTCCAGAGAATTCTGGGAACTACAGTTATAAGCATTAATAATTTCTAATAGAATTTTCAGCAATCCACAATTTTCAGGATTCTTCAAAGGAAGGAGGACACAGATATAAAACATTAGACATAGACTGCATTTAGGTCCAACAGCCAGCATGGTGTAATGGTTTCAATGACTAGGACACTGGGAGACCGAGTCAGATCCCCACTCACCTACTGAACAGTCACATTCTCAGAGGAAGCCAAAGATAAACCTTCTCTAAACAAATCTTGCCAAAGGCCCAGTACAAACGAGCCCTAAACAATGCCCTCGTCATGTGCTAGGGTTGACTCAGGGCGGAACACCCACACACCCTGCAACCCTAGCACGTGACTAGGGCATCATCGCTGTGCAGTGCCATATTGACAGCACATGTAGTGATGTCATCGCTGCTGCGCTGCGTCCAAATGGAGCAGTGTAGCAGTGACATGTTCGCACCGCCACAGGCTGCTTACGGCAGCAGAAAAAGGAGCCACTTTTTAGTGCTCCTTTTTTGTTGCACAGCAGCAACAAAAGGTGGCCCTAGCCTGCCCTTTCAGGCCCATTTGTACCAGGCCAAAGAAACCTAAGTGATAAGTCTAAGTGACCTTAGAGTCACCATAAATCAGAATTGACTTTAAGGTACACAACAAGGCCCAACAGTACAGCTGGATGAGCCAAGATACCAGCTGGCATCCTACTCAGCAGTTACAAGATTGTACATTGTATTTACACTTAGCTGGGGCAACAAGGCCACAGGCTCTCCACCTCTCAAGTGTAGTCTAAGCCGCTTCTTCCAAATGTCTGAGGAATCCCATTTTAATAGCAATTTGCATATGGTTTGGAATGTCACCAATTTTCCATTTGAGCTCTTTACGGACATTTTTGTGCTTATTATCTGGATTTGGAAAGTTCCTACTAATCAACTAGCTTTGAAACCATTAATTGTCACCTCAGATTGGTATGACATTGTGCTTCCATCATCTTTCGGGGAGGGGGGGAGAGCAGTTGAGTACTAATAGTCTCCAACTTCTTCCTTCTGAAGACCAATGCAAAAAACTCATTTTCTCTGCCATGTCCCTGTTTCTTGTTAGCAATAGCAATCCTATCCCTCCCTTGTTAATTATCCATTGACCTTCTTCCTGGTTTCCTGATTCTGATGTATTCAAAGACATTTTTGTTTATTTTAATGGTTATATTAATAGGCTAATTTTTTTTATTTGCTTTATTTTCATTTGCTCTGCTGCCAACTTATAACAATGAAAGAACTATGAAACAGTGCCAGTTCTTAGTGTTTGGTCAATGTAGTTGTCAAATGCATTGTAACCAGCTGTGCATTCCAAGGTCCTTAAAATGGGATGGAGAACCCATTTGTTGCATACAGTTTTTCATCCTCATTGCTACAGACTGAGGCCAGCAAAAATATAGGAAAATAAACAAAACATTTTTTCAAAAGGTCCTGAGGAAAATAAATTTAAAAGTGAAAATTGTAGCCAGAATTCACTTGGGGACTTGTTTCTTTGTAAGTGGACTTACATCTGCAGGAAACAGAATTGGGCGGTTCCACAATATCCAGATGCAGCAAGTGGCTGCTGTTTTGTTACTATTCTGGGGAGCCAACAAAGTGACCAATGCACAAGATTGATATGCATTAGGACACTCTTGCTGGTTTACCATTGTGCATCTTTTAAATTCTCTAACAGGATTCCTTAGCATCTCTGTCACACAGCTAAGTATGTATAAAAGTACACAACATAGACTGTGATAGAGCATTCTTGCCAGTATTCTAAAATGTGCTGATGGAAGGGAATTATCACTTTAAAAACTGTCCTCCACCTAATGATATTGAAAGGAATTAGTCTTCCTCATGACTCCTACCTCATATTTCCACTATCAAGAACTACTACTGTGTAGGGCTTTACCAGGGACAAAGTGTGCTTGGGAATGCATCTGATACATTCAAGTCTATGATGATCTTCAACTTATACAAGTCAATACTGTACTGTCCAACTCTGCAGTCATTGTCAACCAGGGTAGGGATAATGCACTGCCAGCATAAATGCTAACAATAGCTAAGAAGCCTACCAAACTTGTTAGTGGGCTAAATTCCAGCATGATGATCTAATTCAAGAATGTTATCAGAGACCATAAGGCACTATTGTCTACAAAGTAGACAGATACTCCTGAAGTGTTGGCAGAAACTCCCAGAAGTGAGCACAGTGTTGAAGTATTAGAGAATCAGAATTGGATTTTTTTGGAGGGATGGAATTTTTTGGAGGGATGGGACTTGTGGGCCACCTACATAAAGAAGGAAAACTGAAGCCACCTCCAACAAAGACAGATAGCTGGATAAGCTCTCCAGTGAGGAAGAACTACTCCCTCAAATAACAGATTCAAGTAACTTGCTATTACCAGCAAGACATTTTTCCGAAGATTCAACTGCAATCTACCTTCCCATTAGACCTTGCCCTGCCTTCAGAGGCAGGGAATGTCTTTGTCCTCTTCCATATGACAGCAAATATTGATTGCTATCATGTCCACCCTTAATATCCCTTTTATCATACTAATCACTTCTAGTTCCTTCCATTTTTCCACACAGAACTTGTTTTCTATCTTTGTTGGTCTCCTCTGAAGTCATTCTTCTTCTCAATGTGCAGCATCCAAAGTGGCTACTACACTGCAGATGAAGTTTGATTAGTTTGTAATAAAGTGGAATGACTCCTACTCATGACTGGAAACAATAGTTTTAGTCATACAGTCTAGCATCACTTTAGTTGTTTTTAGAGGAACACCACACTTTGATCCATGTTGTGGGTTTTTCAGGCTATGTGACCGTGTTCTGGAAGAATTTATTCCTGCTGTTTCACCTGCATCTGTGGCTGGCATCTTCAAAGGTTGGTGGCATGGAAGTGCCACCAACCTTTGAAGATGCCAGCCACAGATGCAGGCGAAATGCCAGGAATAAATTCTTCCAGAGGATGGCCACATAGACCAACACCCCCCCCACACACACACAAAATGGATGCTGGCCATGAAAGCCTTAGACTTCACATTGATCCATGTTGAGCTTATGAGTGACCACAACCCCAACAGCCTTTTCAAATTTACTACTGCCACTCCAGGTGTCCACTGTCTGCACATCTGGATTGCTATTGCCTAAATACAGAACTTTATAACTGATTATGATTTTGTTAGTTTCTACCAGCTCTTCATTCTATTGAAGTTATTTTGAATTTTATACCTATCTGAGGTATTCATCTTATCCCCTCTGGCTTGGTAATATCTGAAATGTTGATGGATTTCCCTTTATCCCTTCATCTAATTCTCCTATGAAAGGAATCATTGAAGTCTTGAAGATGAAGAAAGTCAGGCCCAGGACATAGCCATGTGGTCTCCATGCAGTTGTTTTGAATTAAAGAAAACAAGTGGAGCAGATTATCTTTGTCAAAGAACATGATTCTAAGAAAGTGTGTGAGTTTCTCAAGAATATCCCAGTATCTCATATATCATCTTCTGTCACGAGGCAGTAGAAGTCTGTCCTTGCTCCATAGTTGCGAGATCCCAAATCAGAGATGTCTATCTCACTCCTCTGGTTTTCCCCAAGTTGTAATTCTTCCACTGCACCACATGGTGGACCATCAGGGCCAGTTATACGAGGCACTGGGGGGCCTTTGAAAATAGGCCCTCGGACACCTGCAGCACAGGAAGATAACAATTAGTGGAGGTGGAAGACAGAGCAGAATGATCGCACTACTCTGCTAAGTTAAATATGATTTTAGAATTACTGATATTACAGGTTGAGGCTCCCTTATCCAGAATTCTCAAATCCAAAATGCTCCAAAATTCAAAACTGTTTTCATGGATGGCTAAAATAGTGATGCCTTTGCTTTCTGTTGGCTCAGTGTACACAAAGTTTGTTTCATGCACAAAATTATTAAATTATTTAAAATACTGCATATAAAATTACCTTCAGGATTTATGAAATATAAATGAATTTTGTATTTAGAGTTAGGTCCCACTCCAAAGATATCTCATATATACACAAATATTCCAAAATCCAAAAACTAATCTGAAATCCAAAATACTTCTGGTCCCAAGCATTTCAGATAAGGAAGACTCAACCTGTATTATTACTCCAGCAAAGTATCCATGGGAAGGATGTTATCTACAGTTCAAACATAGTTAATATCATTTACAGCTTCCCACAAACAATCCTGCAAATTGTAATCTGCTCAGGATGCTAATATTCCTTTTACAGACTCATAGATGTCTTCAGAGAAAATGTTATTAAGCCAGTTTAATGACCAAACTACATAATATACAGGAGACATGCAGTCAGGGGTCAATTTAGACTGAAGAAAGAGCCTGTGGGAAAGGGTTAAAAACCTTCCCCTCAGAGTCTGTGCTCTAATCAGAGCTAGACTCCCATTGTTACTTTTAAGCAAAAATAGAAATGTCAGAAGATCCAATTATGGCTCTTCCACATCTCATGTGGTTTGGTCCTCAGCTGGTGATTTTAAATTTATTTTGGATGTTTTTGAGTACGGTACCTTGACAAAGGCTAGATGCATGCAATGGGCCTGAATAGTTCAACACCTAGGGAAGCAGAGGAGCTTTGGAGTCAAAAGGAATCACTCAATCAAACCTAGAACTGAGAATTAAGTTCCTTTCTGATGTACATTTAATAGCAGCTTCGTCAACAGATCATGTTTTGTAAAAATATAAGCAGAGCAGGGCTGGGTCACACCAAAGGCCTACCTAGTCAGCATTCTATCTTTACAGTGCCCAAGCACCTATGAGAAGGATGTGAGTACATTAGCACCCTTCCATTTCAGCTGCTATGTAACGCAACTCAGATGGCAGTTGGATGTTGGGCACCACTTAATGCAACAGAAAAAGGAGATGCAAGTTCATCTGTATGATACAATCCACTGGCAAGTTCTCTTGCACACATTCATCTGACAAATGTGATCCATGTTAAGAGTCACTCATCCATTCAGTCATCCATGAAGTGCAATTTACTCAGAAGAACTTCCCACTGGAGGGGACCACCCCATGTTAATAAATGGGCTTGGGAGCTATTTGGATTTCCTCTGTCTTTCTCCAGCTATCATCACAGGGCATCACAATTGCCTCAGCTCTATTTGATTTTTTTCTGGGCCTGAGAACTGTGATTTTCTTTGTCTGTTCCTCCACAGAAGTATTTTTCTCTTTGTATTTTATGTGGTGCTCCTCTTTATATCTTTTAGAGATTTCATAAGACAATAGCATGCAAACACAAATGGATCAATGATCATTTTTGCTCCCTAAAAACATAATTCTCTCTACCCCCACTCATTTTCCTGCACCACGCTTGTCTTCAAAACTTCTGATTTGATGCTTTTAGCAAACCCTCTAGTTATCCAAAGATATCTTTTCTGAGAGGTGCCAGCTTATTTATAACCAGTGCTAGACAAGTATAAATACAAAATAATTTTGCTGCAATTCATAATTACCTCATTTGGTATACAAATCTGTCCAGTTCACATAATGTTTGGGAGCATTATGAATCAAACACACACACACACACACAAATCTACACTGAGTTCTTCTTCAGCTTAGAATGTTACATGAAATTCTGACAATGCCTGGTCAGCATTTAGGCCAGAAGCCAGATGCTTTGCAGGCACATGCCCAGGAATTCTGTAGTGTTAACCATCCTTTCTCTGTAAAACATTCATTGATTACCATGAAATATGTGACCAGGAGACCCAACCAAGCACCTCTTGATTCGTGAATGTCTTTTATATTTAGGATACTACATCCTCTTGATTGCCTCATATACAGGATTTTGACTTCCTCCACTTCTAGATCTAAAATCGTACCTTGTTCCTGAGTGTGTTTATTTGGGGGTGGAGATTCTGAATTCTGAACACTTCCTTATGATGGCTGCTAAGGGGTGGGTGCAAGGCAAATGAAACCAAAGTATAATTCTCAAGGGCAGTACAAAAATACTTATGTACACAGTATATTTGTGCCAGGTGATTAGCCAGGAAAGAACTTAGAAAACATATTTTTCTGAGTATTTGCTAAGAAAGCTTGTAAATACTAGGCTGATTACAGTTCAAATCAAAGGACACAGGCTCATAATTGCAAACAAATAATTCCGTTTTTGAAAGCTGAGAGAAGGAAAAGAAGATATGGATACCAAAGGGTTCTTCAACTACAGCATAGAAGTTTGGGTGTCATTTCAAAGACCTAAGGAGTGGAACAGAGGAGAGAAGCTGAAAACAGCCTTCCACTCTTGATGAAATACTCTTAAACTGCATCACTTTCCTTCAGAGTAGAAGCTTTAAAAAAGTGGATTTATATCCACAAAAGCTCTTCCAAAAATAAAAGCCAGTTAGTCTTAAAGGTAATGCCACATTTTTTTGTGGGAGCTTTCTTCCCATTTCCCCTTCCTTCCTCCTTTTTATGCTACAAGAGGCTAACATGGCTACAGTACTTCTTTGAAGAATTAGGCTTTCCTTGAGAGAATGGAAGGTCTTCCAAGTGATCAGATTGGTCTTCAGATCCGGAGAGGGTTTTCAGATCTTGAGAAGATGGAGCCCCAAGTAACCTAGCATGCTCTTTTACAGAACAGCTAGATGAAGGAGGAAACTTTCCCACAACATGCATGGTGACACTAAAACCAAGCCTATTAAGGACCTGACGCACACACCTTCCACAAAAAAAGCCCAATGCTGCTGTCTCAAACTAAAACAAAAGCCCAGCCAATCTTGTGATTTTTCTCCATCCTCTGTTCTTTTCTTGACAATAAAACCATAGAGTATGAGTAAGCCAGGTTTTCTGTTGCCACTTGCTCATAAATATTTTATGATCACTTAATTTACTTCACTCTTGTTGCTAAATTTAAAATGTATTGCTCTGCAAGCTAAACTTGTGTTAACAAATCCCCACTGTCAGGACTTGTTCTTCCAAACCTCTGGGGCTTCAGCCTGCAAGCACACTCCTCTCCCATTGATTCTCTGTACACATGCAATCCTATAGGCCTAGGAAAGCGCAAGAATTAGCCAGTTTCAGGCTGTGAGGCTGAAAAATAGCTCTTTGGCAGGTCTCTTCTTCTCTGGAAACTTTTATGATGGCAAATAAATAATAGAGGAGGAGAGGTCATTTATTTATTTATTTTTAAAGACGATATACCAGCCTTCAAATGCTGCTATTTTTGAGTAATGGTAAAACAAAAATATCTACAATGAATACATATTAATGATTACACACATTAATCATCACATGGCAAAATGGGAGAGCATTGAGCATTGCATGACTGCAATGCCAGCATCATTTGAAGTAAGACCATGGAGGGCTAGTTATCCAAATGGCATTCTAGACTGGTCAAAGAAAATGGTTTATTATGCTATTTGAAAGCCACAAAAACAGTATGTAATGGTGGAATTATCACCAACACTGGTAGACAACCAAGGTAATCAGATGCTGCCTAGCATAGTAAATTATTATATAATGAAGAGGTGAGGTCATCCGGAGGTAAATATAATGAAGATTGGTAAAGTGAAAGCTGTACTCAAGGCAATTGGGAGGAATAAATCCCCAGAACAGATGACATTTTATTAGAACTGCTACAGCCACACAGACAGAATAAACTTTAGTTTTAACTCAACTCTGCCAACAAATATGGAAGATAAAACAGTGACCCACAGATTGGAAATGAGCAATAAATACTCTCATCCACAAAAAAGAGACACAAAAGACTGCAGAAACTAAAGGACCATTGCATTAATTTCCCATGCAAGAAAAGTCATGCTTAAAGTCCTGCAACAGAGATTCCCACCATATATGGAGCGAGAAATTCCAGAGGTGCAAGCTGAGTTCAGGAAAGGAAGAGGCACCAGAGATCACATTGCAAAAATATAATGGATAATGAACTGCACTAGGAAATTCCAGAAGAAAAGCAGCATGTGCTTTATAGATTACAGCAAAACTCAAAGGCAAGAGATGTAAGAGCTGGATAGTGAAGAAAGCAGAGAGGAAGCAACTCATTTGAGATGTGGTGCTGGAGACAAGTGCTGAGGATAACGTGGACTGTCAAAAGGACAAACAAACGGATCCTAGAACAGACCAACCCTCATCTCTCTCTGGAAGCCAAGATAAATAAATTGAGGCTGTTGTACTTTGGTCATATCATGACAAGGAGTGACTCACTAGAAAAGACAATAATGCTAGGAAATATGGAGGGCAATAGAAAGAGAGGAAGGCGGCAAACTAGATGGACTGACTCAATCAAGGAGGCCACAGCCTTGAGTTTGTAGGACCTCAGCAGGGCAAATGAGGACCAGGAGTCTTGAAGGCCACCATTAGTCCAGGTTGTCTCAAAGGTAATTAACAACAACAAACTTAAATAATTATAACTGTTGTGAATTAAAGTAGTCATGTTAAGTTGGAAGCAATCATTACTTTAAAAGTTTAAAGTGCTTCGAGAAGCTTCAACTCTGCAAGCTGTACACATTTATTTCATTTGTTCCCATTGCTGCCTCTGGTAGAACAAGTTTTCTTATCTGTCTGTTGTTGTTTGTTTAAAATAATGAGGAAACCAATTTGCTAGAGTCAAAAGTTGGATGAATGCACACAGCATGAGCAGGGATGTATTTCAAATCACCTTCAGCCCTCTGGGAGAAACAAACTCTCATAGTAGCCTTAGCATTCTTAATCCAACTGAGGCCTCAACCTATGCATGTTAACCCAAAATGATGTTTCCTTGACTGAACTAAGGAAGTATAGCAGGGGTCAGCACCTGTAAAAGACCACATTAGCCCCTAGGAAATCTTGGAAGGTTGCACCTTCACCATTCCCTACAAAACAAAACAGATCCATAACATTTTTGCTACAAAATGCCCTCTAGGGGGCATATCTGCCATGTTTTTAGGCCCAAAGAGGCCCTTTTTAACAAGAGGAAGTTAATGAAAATCATTTCCTGTTCTGTTCCAGGTAAAAAGGGGCAAAAATGAAAACCCCTATCCCCCCATAAGGTATTTGGAAGCAAACAAATTTTGCATAACTTTTTTTTGAAAACCTGGAAGCCACAAAAGTGGCCTAAGGAGACCATGTGTCGCCCCAGATCACATTTTGCCCACCTTTGGCATATAGGATTGTAGCCCATGGGGTGAAACACACAGGAAAAACAAAGTGGTTTGTAGCTGCTTTGAAGGTGGGGCGTTTAGACAACACATGCCTAATGTAGGCTGGAAACAGGACCAAAGCCACTCTCCAGGGCTAAAAACAGGAGCAAAAAGAAGCTGGAAAAGTTTGACTCAAGGTGGAAAATGCACATCTTCACTGCTGCAAATAAATGCCCTAACACGAGTGCGGGGCTGTGTCAAAACAAATAAATGAAAGTTCAGCAAGTCCAATTGATGTAATGACAAGGTACACAAACCAGACAATCCAACATGGAAGCATGGGGTGAAGGGGACATGTAAGGGTGCTCTCCATGACTGTGCTTTGCCAATGTATCACTCGCACACTGATACACCGATGCCCTGTATCACTCACACACCAATGTGGCCATGCAATGGAATGACATCTGGCAGACATGGGAAGTACTTGGAGGTCACAAGCAGTGTGTTTGTGCAACAGTGCACATGTATGGTGGGGAGGCAACAAAAAAACTACATGTTTGCCCCACCCTTGGGAGTAGGCCATGCGGGCAGCTGGATTTCAACACTTTTTCCTGCCTATCTACTCCAGCCCTAAATCAATCAAAACTAGAAAACAGCTTTGAAAAAAACAGGCTGGAAGTAGCCAGACAAACCATGAGGAGATGGTGGCAGAGGTAGGACAAAGACAAGGCTTTTAAGGCTCATAATTTAATTATTTTAAGTTCCAGATAAATGGTGCTATGTTAGAGAGCAGTAATACACTAGCCAAGATGTGTTATTGAACATGGTGAGGTACTCAGACAACAATGTCTTGCCCATATTAGCTCATTGAGAAAAACCAAATGTGCTTCACTTCTTCAGTAAATAGAGCTCTCCCCACACACATAATTAACCTTCATGGAAGATTTAAGGTTAATATCTAGTACTTTGAAGTCCCTGAAGGTTCTCTCACTGCTATCTCAAATTGAGATACTACTTTTCAAGTTAGCAGAAAAGGTTTTATGTTTTAGACACCAGCTTTTTCTCTCTTGTCTCAGGTCTGGTACATCAAAGAACCATTTGAGGTCTTGCTAGCTTTGGAGACAAGGGCAAGACTAACAAACAGGTCTCCTCCTGTTGTAGTGCCTGACTGGAAATCTCTCTGCTCCTATGACCAGCTTGCTGAATTAGTTTAAGGTACTGCTGGAAAACATTCTGCTGTTTACTTTTGCAGAAACAAACATTTTCTTTCATGTAAATTCTTTTTATTAAAAAACCCCCTTTGTTGTGATGTTTTTTGTTGAGAATCTTTGGGCCCATTCACACTACAAAAATAACCCAGTATGAAAACAGGTTATTTCCTTGGCATTCACATTGGCCGAGAATGCAGTTGGTGCACTTGGGGGGGGGGGGGAGGCTACCCTAAAACCCACTTAAGCTGGGACATTCAATACTGGGATTTACCCCACATTTTCTTGAAAGATCCTCATCATCGCCAATATGAATGTGCTATCGAATTGATTTGGAATGCTCTGAATTGAAAGGAAGGGAGGGGTTTCATATGCAGGAGCAGAACATACACATGCCACCTGATGGTTGCCCTCCTACTTTGGGCAGCTTTCTGTCACCGCTTCCCTTAGCTCAGGGTGACCAGGCGTGGGATCAGGCATCAGAGGGGGATGGACAGAGATTGGTTGGCAAGGTGCAGGGGAAAAGCGACTAGGCAGTGGAGGGGCATGGGGAAGAGAGATTGGGTGGCATGGGGGTGGGGGAAGAGAGGTCCTCCTTTCCCAGGACCTGTCCTCCATTTCAACCTTCTGGACGGCCTTCAGAGTAAGGCAATGGCACCACCCCCCTTTCTGAACAAAGAAAAGCCCATGGTAGAGTTGCCATAAGTCAGAACAACGTAAACAGATGCCCTGCTTTTACAGGTCATGTCCTCCATTTCAGCCAGGAAGAATTCCAAAATGTCCCTCAATTTATATTGGAGGTTTTGCCACCGCTCTCTATGTGTGTGTGTGTGTGTGTTGTTTGCCTTCACTTCCAACGTATGGTGACTCTACAGCCAGTTTTCTTGGCAGTTTCTTCAGAGAGATTTGCCATGGCCATACTGTGAGGCTGAGAGTGTGACTTGTCCAAGGTCACCCAGTAGAAGAGTGACCAGTTGTTTTTGTTGTTTTTGTGTGCCTTCAAGTTGTCTTTGACTTATAGGCTTATGTCATGGGGTTTTCTTGACAATGTTTCTTCAGAAGGGGTTTGCCATGGCCATCCTCTGAAGCTGAGAGAATGTGACTTGGCCAATAGGTCACCCAGTGGGCTTCCATGGTTGAGTGGGGAATCCCAGTCCAATACTCAGGCCACTAAGCCATAAGTTCAACTTTCCCTCAGAGGTACCTGGGAAGGGGGGGTGCAGAGAGGGAGGATTTTTCTGTGAGGTGCTTTTGTTTACACGCACACACACTCATGAAAGGGGGGGAAGAGGGATGATGTGGATGGGTATCATTTGACTGACATTTAAAAAAAAACAACGATGGCATGTGTGAACAGCAGCAGGGTTAAAATGCCTTGGAGAGATTCAGTAACTCCATAATGGGAACACCAATCCGTTAATGCAAAAAAGTGAATGTGAATGCCCCCTTTGTGTCCCACTGTGAAATTACTTTTACCAGCGTAAATAACAGAACAAACAAACAAACAAAAAACCCTCATAGCAGTAGGATCAACAAGAGTAGAACCCAAGTGTATCCTACTAATATGCTACTCACAGAGGAAGGTTGTGTGCCTGGACAGGCTTACTTCAGAGTCATTATTTCAACAAATGGTGACAGAACTAAAACTGAATAGTGTCATTACCAGCATCTCCTTCAGGATGGGAATCTCCCCGGAAATCCAGGTAGTTACTGTTCAGGATCAACATGGGGTCCTTGTCTTCCTGGAGGTAGGTTTGTGGGTCTCCCCTGAGGCCTTGGTAGGAGACTTTCCGTGGGAGGCTGAGGCACAGTTCCTTCCAGAAATCAGATGAAGGCACCTAGAAGCAGCAAAGAACAGTCCTCTGTCATATGCTCACTTACTAGTCATATATACTATCTCCTGAAATATATCTCTTGGAAGGTCCCAAGAGCTCTGATCTGGGGAAAGCATTCTGTCATGCAGTCTATGAATATCTAGCTACCAAAAGACTGAAGTCAGGGAGATATTGTGTTTATTACTGCAGAGGAACCTAGTGTTTAATAAGCAGCATAGCCATTTAGCTTTTGTTTCATCTCCAAGATGAAACACATTGCAAAAATCCAAGAGGTATTAAGCGGCATTACTCCTGATGGAAGGTTTTCATAACCAGATGAAGCAACGGAATCTGCATTTCTTTTAACCTAGGGTTTTAGTGAGACTGTAAATTCTGAATTATTTTTTTAAAGCACCAAGAAAAAAAACCCAGAAGAACATGTGGGTAGTATTCAGTGAAAGCTCCAAAACTGGAAGGTGACTGGGCACAAAGCAGGGCTTCAATGCCTGCTGTAGACCCCTTTCTCATTCCTAGACCATTTTACCTTATTGTGATGCAAGCTCAGCCTCATGTGATTCTTTCTGTGAGAACACCCCGCTGCCAACCAAAGCCTTGCCAAGAAAATTCCAGATTCTTTGAAACCCCTGGGCTTCTGGCAGATACTAAATTACACAGGAAGTCATTCAATGGAACTATGCAAATTATTCATATAGCATATTCAGAACATCTACCTCTAGAGGACAAAGTGATATGGGAAAGGCATTAAAATTTATCTGAGATATATATAGAGAGAGAGCTCCCTGCTCAGAGTACAGTAGCATAACTGATTGGAACTCCTGCAGGGTTTTTTTAAACTGTTTCTTCAGGCACAAGGAAGAACTATGTTCCTTCCTGTATGTGGTTCTATTCTTTGTTGTTAATTCCCTCCAGCCTAACTAATCTAACAGTATGCCTTCCCTGAGCGGCCATGACTCAGATAGGTAAGATAGATGCATTTGTATTGGTCATACATAGGCTGTAATAAATATCACTGTTTAGATCTGCAGGAACTAAGCTGTAAATAAAATCAGGAATTTAAAAAAAACAGAAACATAATCAATATTAAATACCTCAGCTAGAAATTAAATACTATCAGAAGTACAACTAAAGAGCATCTCCCCCCCCCTCAAAATAAAAACACCTTTGCTGGCCTTTGTCCCTAACTATTGCACAAGTGCTTGAAGGATACATATTATGAACTGGCCAGTAAACAATCAATTATTTGAAATCCTGACCAATGAGAATCTATCTTCTGAAATCGATGGAGAAATTTACAACAGGTTTCCTCAGGATTTCACTGACAGGTTTTCCACACAGCTAGAACTGGGTAGCAAAGGCCCATACAGACTGCCAAAATAAAGCTGCTTCGGGTCACTTTGGAGGTATACTGTTTACATGATGCATGCATCCTAAGACTCCAGAAGCTGCGCCAAAGTTGCGCTCTGGTTCTTAGGACTGGATCATGGCTTTGATGTGGCTTCTGTACTCTTAGGACGCATGCATAATTTAAACAGCATACCTCCAAAGTGACCCGAAGCAGCTTTATTTTGGCCTGTCTGTATGGGCCTAAAGGGAATGTGTGTGTGTTACTCAGTGAAAGCAAACTGTATGCACTGTGCTTGATGCCACAAAGGACTATTCTTGCTTTTGAAACTAGATGTAGGTCCACCAGGTATTTAATTTGATTATCTTTACAACTTAACATACCACAGAATGATTTTAGAATGGAAATTCAAAACCAAAGTCATTCTAAACAATATGGTCACGTATTAAACTGGAAACTATTTTTGTGTGTTTGTGAATTATAGTTTCCTAACCAGACATTGAATCAACTGTCTCTTGATTCTACACGACAGTTTTGGGTGTCCTCCTGACCTCAAGGAACTGCAGGAGTTTGCTGTTACTGTTAAGCAGGCTAGAACTCGTTTTTGACTTTGGGATCATAATCTGTTTCTGATCTGACATATGGTGTTAGTGTTTGATGCAGTTCCAAAAATATACCTTCATAGCCTCTTCGAATAACATTCCAAGATGAGCCCACCCCGCCCCAATTTAGATGAAAAGAGAAACTGCATCCTTACATTAAAATTTAGCAAATTCAGAATAACTTCCCCATGCATGCCCAGAATGTCAAGGCACCATTTTTACCATTTACCAGAATGGCAGTGCAGCTGCCGACTACCAGAACTGGAATGCTGAAGATAATAACTCAAAAGTAATGCTAAGTTTAAAGATAGGTTCATCTTTTCAGGGGGCCTGGGCTACAGCTGAAGGCAAGGACCTAAGCTCCCTCATAGTTTATGCTTTAAAATGTCATTTTTCAATGAAAAATATAGCAACTTAAGAGAAAGTGAAACCTAACTAGTTATAAAAATAATTAATAAAAAGTCAACACAATCAAAGACCTAAAGTAAATTTTCAGAAATCAAAGAATACTTCTATTGCTGCTGTGGATGAAAAGGAAGCAAATGGTAACACTGGGAGCCACATCCCTCCAACACATGCAGCACTGGGGAGTGATGCGCTCCCACCAAAACCTGCTTAGCTCTAGAATGCTCCAATTGGAGGCAGGCTCTGTGGAAGCTAGGAACCCATACCTGTGACCCACAGAGAAGATAAAAAAGAATGTACTTCACAACTATAATAAGCTGTGTAGCCATAACCAGGAATAAGACAGGAGGACTGTTATTGTCAGTGTAGAGAAATATGGATAGCTTTCCCTTGGCAATCATAACTGGAAAACTGCAATTCCCTTTAAGAGGTTACATTATTTATGAAAAAGCTGAAAAGGAAAGGAAACATTGTACGGTCTTGACTAAAACTGCTAGATGCAGGAATATAGATAGGCATTCAATGTGAGAAAATGCCAGAATTTTTAGTTTAACTCTCTTATCAAAATTATCAAATTGGGCTCAGTGCTGTGTTATAGCAGTTTCTGTTGGTGTGTGTTTCAGCTGATGGAATAATAGGCAGTTGTGAAGTCAACTAAAGCTGCAAACTGCCACTACTTTTATGTTAAAATATATGAATTAAATAGACAAGCACAAAATTGATGTCTAGCACTGAACATTCAGCTTTATAGCTAGCTTGTTCTCCAGCAGTCTCCTCACACAATATAATACATTCTTCATACTTTAACAAGAGGTATTCACAGATAATTTTCAATGACATCCATCAGACTGAATGGTCTATAATTTGCAACTTCTCCCTCCATCTTTTGTAAGCGGGATCACTGTATTCACATTCTATCCTGATAGAACAGTTAGTTGTATTTACTGAATAAAACCACTTAGCCATAACAAAAATCTTCTACTCCCATTTTAGTATCTCTATTGGCTCCAAGACCCCATTGTGGTGTACTGGTTTGAGTAATAGACTGAGAATTGAAAGACCAGAGTATGAATCCTCATTCAACCATGGAAACTCACTGGGTGACCTTTGGCAAGTCAGACTCTCCCAGGCTCAGTGGAAGGCAATGGCAAATCTCTTTGAACAAGAAAAATCCTTAATGCCACTATAAATCAGAAATCACCTGAAGTCATAAAACAATAGCAAACATATTTACTAGAAACATATGTTGGAGGGAATGATTGTATCAGATTTTTAATTCCTGAATAAGAAATACCTAGTTTAGGATAGGGCATGGCTACAGAGCTCAGGACTGGGAGCCTATTGCTCAGGCATATACACCAAGAATCTTACTTTTTAAGAATATGTCTGAAGACACACAACAACAACAACAGCTGTTATATTTTAGAAGAACGGGGGAAGAAAAAATAGTACATAGGCAATAGCTAGTTCACCGATTGCGAAAAGGAAGCCATATGTTTATATTTGATGGCAGTTTTCACACACTGCCAAATGTTTTCTGAATGATAAAATGTTTCACTTTTTATAACTTTCCAAGCTCTCTTTGGGAGAGGTGGTAATTCTTTCAGCATCATATTAGAAAGAGCTCTCTTTTCACTTTCCTAGCCAGCTTTTATCAAATTACTTAGAATGCTTCATGTTGCAGGTCAAACCATTCAGCCTCTTTCTCAGTTATATTCTGAGTCTTCTAGCAACATGATTTGGTCTATGTTACTCTATAATATGACTGAGTAAGAAAAAGGGGCTTTGACAGTGTGCCTCCCTAGAGGGAGCAGGAAATCGACCTGCTCATGTTTGGAAGCTGGTGATGGCTCCATTAAAGAAATGACATCTGGACATGGTAGAGGTGGAAGATTTAGTGGTGGGAAAGTAAAAGAAAGATGTAAGTGAAATGTTCAAGAATTCCAAGATCTCATATTACCATAGAAAAATCTGGAGCTAGCCAGATTAAGTTCAGATTGGGTTCTACAAACATACACTATTTGCTCCAATGCTAATAACATTACTGTTTGGACACAGTAGTGCAAAATCATAATAAGAGGGTTACAGTGATGCTACAAGTTCCTCTTTATAGCAGCTCCCTAAATGAAGAGAACAAATGGTTATTAAACCTCCAATTTGTAACCATGGTTGCAACAATCATTGTTCTGGACACCACAGTTCAAGGATATCAACAAGATGGAACAGGTCCAGAGAAGAACGACCAAGATGATTAAATGTCTCAAAACCAACTCTTCTGAAGACTGATTTATGGAGCTGGGTATGTTTAGTTTAGAGAAGAGAAGCCTGAGAGGAGACATAGTAGCTGCCTTTAAATATCTAAAGTGAAGGTGTAGCAGATGGAGTGTGCTTGTTTTCTGCTGCTCCAGAGACTAGGACACAGAGCAATGGATTCAAACTACCATAAAAGAGATTCCATCTAAACATTAGGAAGAACATTTTTTTATAAGAGCTGTTCAGCAGTGGAATATATTGCTTCTGAGAGTGGTGGACTCTTCCTTTTTGGAGGTCTTTAAAAAGAGGCTGGATGGGCATATTTGAGGTGCTTTAGTTGTACATTCCTGCATGGCAGAGGTTTGCTCTTGTGGTTCTTTCCATCTCAAAGATTCTATGACTCTATGATCTATAATGGAACTGAGAATGTAAGGAAATCAGAAGTGTAAGCATGATGGCTCTACTTACAGATAAGTCCTCCAGACTTTAGTGGGATTTAGAATCATAGAATAGTGTTGGAAGAGACCGCAAGGCCCATCCAGTCCAACCCCCTGCCATGCAGGAAATCCAATCAAAGCATCCCTGACAGATGGCCATCCAGCCTCTGTTTAAAGACCTCCAGTGGAGTGTGTTCCACTGTCGGACAGCTCTTACTGTCAGGAAGTTCTTCCTAATATTGAGATAGACTCTCTTTTGCTGTAGCTTGCATCCATTGCTCTGGGTCCTAGTCTCTGGAGCAGCAGAAAACAAGCTTGCTCCCTCCTCAATATGACATCCCTTCAAATATTTAAACAGGGCTATCATATCACCTCTTAACCTTCTCTTCTCCAGGCTGAACATCCCCAGCTCCCTAAGTTGTTCCTCATAGGGCATGGTTTCCAGACCCTTCACCATTTTAGACACTCTCCTTTGGACATGCTCCAGTTTCTCCACATCCTTTATAAATTGTGGGGCCCAGAACTGGACACAATATTCCAGGTGGGGCCTGACCAGAGCAGAATGTAGTGGCACTATCACTTCCTTTGATCTAGACACGATACTTTTATTGATGCAGTCTAAAATTGCATTGGCCTTTTTTAGGCTGCATCAATAAAAGTATAATGTCTAGATCAAGGGAAGTAATAGTTGCTTCCAGGAAACTATAAACAAGATTATATCACCAGAAGAATGCCCATTCTTCCCCTGTCTTTGGACAAAACTCTAAGATTTCTACACTGGAGAAAAATACTGGGCAGTGGGGGGAGGGGGAATGCAAGTAGTGTTTTTTGAGGGCTCAGAAGCTAAAAGGCAACTACATGACACCAAAAACCAAGGAAGAATTGCTATGGCCACAAACATTGTCTGCTTTTCCTATGGCTTCTGTTTTCTGTTGTAGTGCCAACTTCATGAAAATATTTTGGGGGAGGGGAATAAAAAAGCACCTATATTATACAAGTTAAGTACATTTGTGAGAAAGAAGTATACACTAAGCTTAAGAAGAGAATTTTGGTTTTGTTGTGAAATTATCTGATTGATTAAAAACAACCCAATACCACAAGTGTCACTATTCACCCACAATGAATACAGCTAGGTGTCAATCAGGAGAGGGTAATTGGCAGGATCTATTTTTAGCCTAATTTCCAGCTGAAAATTAATGAGAAAATGCACTCTACCCTCTGTTTTGCATTTCCTGCATTTTCATCTGAATTTTGGCATGGTAGTTGACAGGTAGTGGAGTGTAATAATAGGGAACCATAATATTTTTGTAGGGTTGTGAGGTATTTTAGTCATTCTCATCTCACCACAAGACCTTCAAATATTGTGGAGGCTAATAGGGCTTGTAGTTGGATGATGGGCCACACTTTTGCCAACACTATTGTGACTATTGTGGTGGCAAGGAAGGAGTGAAATAATGTCTGCACAAAGCAGGTAAAACACATTTCCAATTTTTTCTTGAAAACCATGGATGTTAAAACTTAGGCTTTATTCTAAGTCATGCTCAAAGTGTCACGGTCCTCTAGAATGTAAACAGTTTGGTGTCTGTTCCATTCTCCTCTCCCTCTTGGCCAGTTCTTACAATGGCCTTGGCAACTTTCACCTCTGTTCTTGTCATATTTGACTAACTGGGAAAATGAAGCCTCAAATCTCAATAGTAAAGATTTGGTTTTGAAAAGCAGAGAGCCTTGGGTGGGAGGGAGTGATGTGTATGTACACACACATACCAAGTGAAAGGTCTATTGCAAGCAAGAGGTTGATGTGTACATAGAAAATAGGAAGAAAAGAAGTACCAAAGATTCCCTCAGCTAAAATATTCTTGAAAACATATCCTATTGCTAGACTGTAGCAACTTCAGGGGCTTTGAAAGTCCTGCTCTGCAGTGTGCCTTAAGAAGTCAAGCAGTTCAGGCAAAAGCACAAACACCCATTCAAACAACTGAACAAAGTATAGCAGCAGTTAACACCCTGTTTTAAAAAGGCAGTCCCAGGCCTTAAAACCAGCTCATTTCAAAACAAAATCTGCAATTCTTGTAATTCTGCAAATTATATTCAAACTATCCCGTTCATTGTGATTTGATTGATTGCAATCAACTTTTTAGACACCCCTCCATTCATGGTGCCTTAGCTCAGTGAGACACGACCCATAAATAGATTTCAATACCGCACTGTTCTCAGCCTCTGCCTTTGTCACCTTGACTGTGTAGGACTTCTGTGCATTGAATAGAAACAGAAAAGTGTATTGCAACCAAACCATGCTATTCCAGTCTTCTGCACTGGACACAGAGTCTGGTCCTCCTGACAAAGTCATTTGCCAGTCTGGAGAACCAATGAAAGTGTCAAACAATGCAACTTCAATTGCACAATTAAGAAAGACAAAAGAGACAAATTAATCTGTATAGCCATAATGGAGATATCCAAAAAGGGTTCTAGAAGAAGGCAGTGCTTAAGAAAATTGGGCAGACATTTCAAATATGGTTTGCTTAGCACAACATATGAGAGGACCTGAACTCAGACAATGTGCTCTCCATATTTCATTTGCATTTGAATCAGTATTTTGCAAACACAATATGACCTTCTGTTTCTCAGTAAAATAGAATTGAACTTAGAAGAAAAAAAAGGAGATAAAAGTAAATGTCTGAGTGTCTCAGGTTGTAACACATATTATCATACAATTTAAAGAACCCCAACACAGACATTTCCCCTCCTGAGTTAGAAGACTTCGTATCTTGGAGGAAGAAAAAACATCTGATGCATTTTGCTTTTTCCTTGTAAAATACTGATGGGTTCTACCACAAGGCACTAAGGGAGCTCATGCTTTCTCCAGAAACTGCTTGCATATCCCAGTAAAGGTGTACAATCTGCTTTCAGAAGGATGGCTGAAGTATTCCTTTAAACATCATGATGTGTAATTATGAATCAAGATCATGTTACTGTCCATTTTGTACCAATATGAAAACAGAAATAACTGTAAATCCGAAGTCTTTGAATTGCTAATGTTTCTCTGTAAATACCCACCTTGAAGAAGAAGATTGTATTTATTTCCATCTTTTCTTATCTATAACTATCACCTGCCCTTGTACACTTCTTGCTTTAAAAGAATGCTCCTGGGTGAAGTGTATACAACAATTCTCATTTCTCAGGTTCTAGTGCCTCCCTGTGGCCTTCTGTTTGCTTCTGTAAAGCCAAGGCATCAGAAGAGAACTCTACTTTTTCATTTACATTTTCTGCAGTGCTTGAGGACATTTCACACTTGCCTGCAATCTCAGGAACACAAAGAGCTGCCAGTGTGGTCTCAGCTGGATATGCAAAGGTGCTGTTTGCATGTCACATTATACACACAGTACTAAATGTCTGGACCAGATTCACTAGTCAGGCAGATAAAGAAAAGAAACAATAAGCAATAGGAGGTCATGAAGAATTAAAACAGGTATGTTTGGATACATCTATAATCTACTGTATTGCCAGTGATATCAATTCTCTGAGTCCCAAAGAGTAGCAAAATGGACTTGGTACTCATTGTTGATGGCTCCAGTACTTAAGGAGTAGGAATTTGCCCTTCTCTGAAAAGAAGTTACTCCTTAAGTATTGAACAGCTTACTAGAAATTTTTTAAAAAGTGGTTAAAGGGAATATTGGATTGCCACTTCCATCATCCCTCAACATTCACTATGCTGGCTGGGGTTGCTAGAGCTTGCAACATGGCATTTGGAGGCCCCATGTTCACCTCTGAAGAAAAGGAACCAAAGGGTTGAGGTTACACCTTTTCTCGGCACAACTTACCATAGAACCAGCACGCCACATCAGCAAGGTTACGGCACTCTTGTGCTGTTTCAGCAAACTAATGGCCGGATGTGCTATTTCCCGATACTGGCTCTCAAAAGCAATGAAGATTGGCCTTCGAGACAGTTCCAGCAGCCTCCAAAGACCTTCCCTGCAAAAACAGAAAACTGGTTTAGAGAATCATAAGCAAAGTTTTCATTTCCTCCTACAAAGTTGCATTTCAGTTTCTCAGAGTCCAGTCAAACTACAGAAAAGGTGTTGTACCTGATCTAGTTACAATACAAATAGAAACATTTATTAATTTTACTAACAATAAAGGTGTCCAGCAGGTTGTTTGAAGAGTACAATCTAGTCTAGACTCTTCAACTTCACTTTTCAGACACACAAGAAAGATTTTGGGTGCTGTATACAGTAAATCTACCCCAAAGCCACAGTAACTGGCTACATTCAGATGCTACATTCTCTGATCAACCAACCACACTTTGGAAGATCAAGAATGAACCACATGCTCACATTCATCTCAACAAGAAATGCACTAGATTCTCATATTGTGGTGTGAGTGTTCCCTTTAAATCAAGACCAAATCACATGCTGGAATCTTGGTTTCCAAAGTTTGCTCAAATGTAGTAAAATGCATGTTGAAGATCATTAATTGTTCTATTAAGCCAGGCAGTCAAGAGGACAGAGCATGTATACACATAGTTTCTTTCCAAACTGGTTTGGAGGATTAGCAATTTGTCTCTTGTTGATACTCCAGTTACCTGAAATTATTGTTACACCACTCATGTTCCAGGTATGCATTAGAGAGAACCACAATGAGGCGTCGACACCGGCTGACATTCATGATCAGATCTGCAGAGGGTTCTGAAAAAGAAGAGGAAAACTAAGGCCTGTTACAGACTGCCAAAATAAAGCTGCTTCAGGTCTCTTTGGAGGTATGCTGTTTAAATGATGCATGCATCCTAAGAATCCGGAAGCTGCACCAAAGCTGCACTCCAGTGCTTAGGAATGGAGTGTGGCTTTGGCGTGACCTTCGGATTCTTAGGACCCATGCATCATTTAAATATCATACCTCCAAAGAGACTTGAAGCAGCTTTATTTTGGCAGTCTGTAACAGGCCTAAGTCTCTTTTGTGAGGATGCTCACGACATATTCGCTTTGGTTTCAGCATTCACTCTGCTCCTGTGCAGGAGTGTATTAGCATTTTATCCATTAGCTCCATCTGAAGGAAAGGGCTAAGTCTCATGACAAACAAGTAAGCTTAACCCAGTGTATTTAGAATTTATCATCCTTCAGATGACACGGCTTGATTTGGATAAAAGTGTTGCCAATGGCCCTGCAAATTTCACATGGAGTTATTGTAACACTACAGTCCCACCTGGCTTATGCGGGGGATCCATTCTGGACCCCCACCCCCCCCATCCGCATAAGCCAAATACCGGGCATGGCTCAAGCCCCATTCAAGTGAATGGGGCTCATGCATGTGGTGGTGCGGCAGTGTGTGCATGCCACAGGTGCACACCCCATTCATTTGAATGGGACGTGCCACCCCTTGCACCCCGTGCACTCCCACGTGGCTTTCACCATATGCTGAAAGCTGCATATAACGTGGGCACACTGTACTTTCAATATCACAGCCCTCTGTGATATTGTTTTCAAGTCCAGTATGTTTTCAAGATACTGTACTGGACTTTTAAAAATAATTATTACTGTTATAGGATACACTATATAAAGCCCACCCCAAGCATCTGAGGAAGTAGACTCAAATCTACAAAAGCTCAAGCTACCATTTCAGTTACTCTCAAAGGTACTACAAGCTCCCTTAGTATATATAAAGCACAGAACAGATACGATTTTTTAAAATCAGCTGGTGGAAAGCATACAGCCCATTTCCATAGCACTATAATGTGCCTTCAAACAGGGAATACAAACACTGATACACACACACACACACACACAAGGAAAGTTCTAGTTTAAAGAAGATACAGTGCAAAATTTTGTGTGTGTGTAAATTTTTTTGCACTGCATCTTCTTTAAACTAGCACTTTCCACTGCAGGTGTAACTATGGTCCTACCTCTTCAGAGGATCCTTCTTCCTCTCACTCCCACTAACATCAATTCATGCTTGTGGAATGCAACACAGAGATTTCTGGTTCAGTCTGCTTTGTGCATGTCCTTGTAAGACTACACAGAAACTAGGGTATTAATGGGGGCCACACAAAGTGTGGGGGAGCTGCATTTTCTACATCATTGCACTGCAGCTGGAAAAGGAGATGACCAAGGGAATGGTCTGAAAAAATGTGGCTAGCTGGACTCCTGACCAAACCAAAGTTGACCTGATGAGCTGTCCAAATAAAATATTACTTGGGACACTCTTAGATCTTAAAATAAATCATCAAACACAGTTTTATAACTTGAAGGAAATCCAGAAGGCCAACAATATAGCTATTGACTGACTGATCACTCAGTCTTCAGATACACACACACACTCTATATACACATATGTGAGAGTGGGGAGGCTACACAAACTCTCTCTCTCTCACACACACACACACACACACTTCTTGTGAAACATAGATTGCGAAACTTCCACAATGATGCCCTGAATGGGCATGCCAACTTGCATTCTGGTATCTCAATAAGATCCAGCATTGTATTTCATTTACATCTTTCCTGGTTCCCTTTGAAGTGGCATAGTGGCTGAAGTGGTGTTGGTCATTAAAATACATAGAATTTTGCCCTGGAGATGGAGACAAACCTGAGCTGGGCAGAATGTCCTTATCATCTAAAAAGAGCTTGTAGCCATAGCGATTCTCCAGGTGTGGCTTCACTATGAAGTTGACAAACTTTCTGTCATCTGTAGAGTTAGCATAAGACACGTAGGCATCATACAGCTTTCCATCTGTGCAGAAAGTACCAAGGAGAAAAATGTATCATAAGATATTCTGCCAGGAGACTGAGATAAAAAAGTTAGTGCTACACTGAGAATCTCTCTTGGAGGAAGAATGACTTTTGGCTATACTACACCACACTATTATAGCACTATTATTCCACTTTTATTGCTATGGCTGCCGCCTGTGGCATTCTGGAGTATGCAGTTAAGTGTAGCCTAAGAGCTGAGAATGCTAAACGCTGTTCCCTAAATTGCAAATCCCAGAATTCCACAGGGGGCAGTTGTTATCAGTAAAAGTGGAATAATAGTGCTATAACAGTGTAGTGCAGTATTGCCGTTTGACATTTTAGCTTGGAATAACCTTGGAAGCATGTAGATAAGAACATGACACAAAAGATAAAACTAAACTAGAGATTTTTTCATTCAAAATACAAACATTTCCAGAATAAAATAAACCATACACACAATCCCTTCCTCTTCTATACAGGCACCAGGAAGAGAAAGAATGCTGCTTAGATGCTAGACTCTGGCCCCATTTTTGAAGAAGCTAAAGAAAACTGGCTTGGCTAGAGCATGAAGATTCCACCATTTATTTTGTTATTTATTAAAATATTTATATACTGCCCTTTATCTAGATAGCTCAAGCAACATACAATAAAAATGAATCTAACAAATTTTAAACAGTAGGGAACAGCAAAACCCTCTGAAATGCCAGTGTGGTGTAGCAGTTTGAATATTGGACTACAACTCTGGAGACCAGGATTCAGATCTTTGCTCAGCCATGGAAACCCACTGGGTGACCTTGGGAAATTCAGTCTCTCTCAGCATCAGAGGAAGGCAATGCCAAACCCCCTCTGAACAAATCTTGGCAGAAAACTTCCATGATAGCTTTGCCTTAGGTTCACCAGAAGTCAGAAATGGCTTAATGGTATACAACAACAAAACCAAAATATTAATAACAACTGGATAAAATAGTTTAAAACAATTTAAAAGCATGTACATACAACCATTCAGCTCTGATTCATTTCAATACATTCCTAACATATTGATCACTCTTGGGCCAAAATGACCACCAACCCTTCACATCAACCCTTACCATTAATCTCCAGTTCTCCATGATGGTTCCGATACCAGAGCAGCACATTCAGACGGCACTTCACATATATCACAGTTGTGAACAGCAGCAGTGCCACAATGACAAGTGCAGCAAGAACAGCACCCAAATGCCCAGCAGTCTCTGCTGTAATGAGAAAATGCATTTTAAACAACATTTTAAACAGTCATACAAACACAACAAAGATAGAAGAAAAGCTAGGTTCTCTGATCTCAAAAAGAAAAGTCTACTGAGTAACACTAACAGCAGAAAAGAGGTATGCAAAAGACCAACCATCAAGAGATTACAATATCTATCAGAATAAGTAAACACAGTGATGAGAGGGATAAACAGAAGCTATAAAGCTAAGAGACAAGATCACTCCACCTCCCTACTCACAAAATGCATATTCAGAAATGAATCAAATGTTTTGGAAGGTATGATAGGCTTGAATAAAATGAATCATATTATACTCCAGAGTCAGATAAATTTCTTCATGTGTACATGTGGGTATCTCAGTTTAGACATTTTGCTCAACCATCTGGAAAGATACTATTTAAGCAAGCTACTTGCAGAG
The DNA here is from genome assembly GCF_019175285.1 of Sceloporus undulatus. Classification (NCBI taxonomy): domain Eukaryota; kingdom Metazoa; phylum Chordata; class Lepidosauria; order Squamata; family Phrynosomatidae; genus Sceloporus; species Sceloporus undulatus. Next base: position 260,800,797 of record NC_056522.1, read on the forward strand.
AATAACTTGTTTCAGAGAAGAGCCTGAAGCTCTGACTATAATACCAAACCTCTAGAAAATTCCCTTTGTCTGTTAGTGCCATCATGTGGAAATATCCTGTCATTGGGCTACTGGAGTATGTTGTCACAAGATTGTTCTTGTAAAGAGAGACCCTAAAGCCGTGATGGCAAACCTATGGCACGCATGTCCTCTCTGGCATGCCAAGGCATTTTTGAGGGCACACAGAGAGATGGAAGGGTTCAGGAACAGGTGCGCCTCTCCAGAAACAACAGCTAAAGCCAAGGGAGGGTGGGTGCCTGTTCCTCTTCTTCCCCCCATCCTCCCAGGCCTTCAGCTGTCTCCGGGGAAGTCCTGCCCCCAGAAGCCTTTGGGCTTGGGCACTCAGTCTCTAAAAGGTTTGCCATCACTGCCCTAAAGCCAGTATTTAGACTCACCCATCAGGTCTGAGTTTCATTTTTGGGTTACACTGCCAGAGATCCAGTAAATCTATCTAAGAGCCCTTTAATTATGCTACTTCAGTCAGAACACTAGCACTGTTATAACTTTCTCCTCTGATGAGAACAACCACTTTGGAAGCTGTTTATCTGCTTTCTGTGACAATTGGACATAGCTACAAACTCTCATATATGTTGCTGACATGGTACTGTTTCAGAGCATAGTGCTTAATAATTGTTTTAGGTAATTGCTTTAAAATTATTCAAATAATAAAATTATTCAAAGAATAAAAACAATTGTTTTAAAATTATTTAATGAAACCCACAGGCAAGTTCACCATTGTTATTGTGCCAAGATAAAAAAACACACTAAATGTATTTTTAAAACAAAGAAGCTAGATTGATATGGTATAAAAGCAAAAACTCAGTGTCCACAGCTAAAAAGGATTCTATCAAATTCTGTCATACAGTATGTGGACTAAAGCATGTTGCCCAACTGGGTTCTATACAGAAACTATGGACAAAGGTTGTAAGCAAAAGTGTGTATGTTGTTTTCCTCCCTGAAAAAAAGAAAAAGTAGGCTGATACTCAATATTCTAAGCTCCATTGAGCCTCATGCAACATTTCTGTGCTTTGAAGTCATTTGAGTTCAGAACTGCCCTCCTTCCAAACATGACTTTGACATTTCAAAGGTACCAAAACTAAACTGAATAGTAATCTCATAAAGTAGGTAAATGTGGGTCACTTTATGAGCTGAAGGAACAGTGAAATTGTTACACCACTAATTTTGCCCTGGATCAAACTCTATCCAATCCATGCCACGCACATCCTCCTACAGTCATCTACATTAGCCCCAAAGGAAGTTGTTTCTTATACACAAATATTCCAGGAGCAACTGGTCAACGGGTTGTTTGTCTGCTCCTGAAAGGAACATCTCCTTCTCCTCTAATACCTGAAAAATGAGTACTAAAAGTAAGTGTGTGTGATTGAGTTCTGGTAGCCAGGGGAATCACTAAGTGTGTGTGTGTGGACTGCACCAGGTGAAACCCTAAAGGGGTGATACCACTGTTTCCCAAACATCTGCCTTTAGGCAGAAATGGGCTGTAGAGTTTGCCTGCATCCCTTTAAAATGCTGAATGATGGTGTGAATTGGGCAAGGCTCAGAGAAAAGAAGAAGGCGAGGTCTCAGGCTTTTTTTAAAATAAATTAAAATTTTAATTTGAAAAAATTAAAAACTATTCTTTAAAAACAGTTTTTTGGACATCACATCTTACTAAAATTTCTCTTTAGTCACATGTAACAGTGTACATGTAAATATATTTAGACTGCATATGAAATCGTAATTTAAAAGTATAATTTTAATCTTGCTAGTTGTTTATGTCACAACTATTGCCATTACATTAGTGATATATAGGAATTATGATTTATAAGTAACATTAGTACAAAAAATACTAAGGATATGGTATAGTGTAATGTGGGAGGAGGTCAATGGGGGAGTGACACATGAGTTATCACACCAGGTGACACCAACTCTAGTAACGTCACTGCTGGTAGCCAATACATCAAACCTAGAGCATGCAACTGCAATATGCCAAATTGATTTTTCTTCAAATTCTTTGTTGCTGGTTTTCATATCCTGGCTTTTAACAAATTTTAATCTACATATTGTTTAATTGGTTTTTAAAATAGTTTTTGTATATTTTACTGATGGTTTTGTATGCTGTTAATCTGTTCTGGTTTTGATATTCTGTATGTCTTCTTGAGTCCCTATAATGGGAAAAGGTGAGTTATAAAGGGACAATAATAACTTTAGAAAGTTATGTTTATTACTAAATGGCACAAAACTGTTTCCAAGAGTGCTAACTACTCTATAAATGTCTACATCCATCTTTAACTATCGTTTCAGAGATACTAAAGGGCTTTCATCTCTTACACTGAATGCATTTAGTGACAAGCAGAATAATTTCTGAAGGACTTGTTTAAAGAGACTGTCTTTTCTATAGAGAGTTATCTATCCCATACATACATACATTACCTGATTTTTGTAGTGTAAAAACAGCTGAGTTGTTTCTAACCAAACAGGCAAAAACTCCATAGTTTTCTTCACCAGTCATATTGACCTCTAAAGAGCTGGAGACAAATATTTCTGTTGCATTGTCATTTAACCTGGGAGCAATAAGATGTAAGTTAGCATACTGTCAAATTTATTTTAGAAGGATAATAAAATCTGAGAACTTTCAAGGAATTTCAGTGAAACTTGGACAGAAAAGAAACTTAATGTGGTTCCATCTTATGTGGGTTTTAAGAAACACCAAAATGAAAGCAAGGAATAAGTAACAAGCTATCTCAACCCAGTATCTAACCTCTAAAAGAATCTAAGTTCTCGAAATACTGTCACTGTTTTAGTTAGTCAGTCTTTTTACACAAACCTGATTTCACATGCACTAGTAGAAATCTGAGGCCTTTCCAAACCATCTTAGAACTATGCACTTATCCTCCCAATTCGCGGGGGATCTGTTCTGGACAAACACACCCCACGACCTGAAAATATTGCAGATATTCAAGCCTCATTGGTTATAATGTCATGGGAGATCTTAATCTCTTGTTTTAAAGGGCTTCTATTATGAAGATATATGAAGAAATATATTATAGTTCCGTTCTCGAACTATTGCTTAAAGGAGCATGCAGATAGCTGCTTGCAGCTGGTGTACACAAGGACAAGCACTCCAAATTTCAATCACAGTTCTCGAGGACAGACTAGCATAGAGCAGAAGGCTAACACTCTGGAGCTGGGAGATTCAGAAGCCTCCTTGTCAGTTAAATTAGGAATAGGCATCATTGCCATCTCCTCTCCCTGCAGGACTGGGTCTCAAGGACCTCTGCATCTCTTCTCCATCCTTCCTCTTGGAAATGAAAGAGGTCAAACAGAGGGCAAGGCAGAGAAATGGTTCTGTTAGCCAGCAATGCCTTTCTGGCAAGCAGCAAACCTAGATACAAGAAACTTCTCAACAAATCTACTCTTCATGCCCCTCCTCAATCAGTTTTCTCCAACCTGACTCCTCACTGCCATACAACAAGCTTACCAGGTATTGGGAAGGAGTTCCTTTCCACCTACTTATTATATCACAACTTATTTAGCATCTGGGTGTTCCCTGCTATTTAACAGAAAAGTTAAGAAGTATCTGTATAATCATGATCTAAGTCTCAGGCACCAATAAGGATGTTTTGCCTGTCCCTCATCCTTGTGGCATCAAAAACATGCATTTTTATTTTTATTTTCTGAGACACAGCCGGTCGCTCCCTTATAGTTGTTTCCACACTCTCCTTCCTTTGGGCTTATGTGTACAATTTCCATTTTTGAAGTACAGAAAACACAACATCAACCTCACTCCACTAAGCTAACCCCCCAATACAGCAGGAAAAACCTTTTCTTTGGATTATATACAGTGCGCTCACCCCATACGCAGGCTGGCCATCTGTGAACTCAAGCTCATACAGATGGGAAGCTCCAGGCATTAAAATGGCACGTGTGCCCAAAGTGCACACACAGCTATAGCAAACAACGGGCCTGAGGCCCCGTGTTTTTTCTCATGTGCAGGGGGGGGTGGTGGAATGGATCCCCCACATAACAAAGGGTACACTGTATTTTGTAGTAAGATACCTTAACTAAAGAATTAATCATCAAGGTAAAACCTTTTTTAAAAGTCCGCCATTATCTTCAGAAGACCTTTAGTTTGGGAAACATAACTTTTTTCTTGTTTTTGTCTCAAAGTATGCAGAGAAAATAGTTTTCATCTCTATATTACATAAAAGCCTTCTTACCAATTTTTTGAAGAAGCATGGGTCTCATTGTCTAACCAGTGGTTATCTTTCATCCAGTGTAGGCCAAAGTCACAGCCCATACTGAACGGTAGCTGTACAGTGCAGTTCAGTGTTAACTGACTTCCCAAAGCTCTCTCCAAAGTCATGTTGTAAGAAGGATTGAGGAACTTGGGAAACACCTTGCATAGATCTGTTGGAAGGACAAGAATACATTTTAATGCAAGGATCAAACTTCCAAATTGCATTTTGTGCATCCATCATTAAAGTGTTTAGCATAACTAAGGCCCAGTACAGATGGGCCTTTTAGCACGTAAGGAATAAGTGCTAGGGTTGCCTCGGGGTGTCGCTTACAGATGCCCTGCACCCCTAGCATGTATTCCGTACATCAAAATGGCAGCGCCCTGTACAGATGGGCACCGCCATTTCGATGTGATGGACGCTTAGAGTCTGCACGTCGTGATGCCATTGTGATGTTGTGAGTGCACCACTGGCACACTGCGGTGTCACAATGGCGCCGCAAAAAGAACCCACTTTTTGTGGGTTCTTTTTGCTGCACGAGGAAGCTGCGCGGTTTGTCCACTGCAGCTTCCTCGTGCAGCAAAACAAGATGCTGGCAGACCGCCATTTTGGGGCAGTCTGTACCCCACCTAAGACAACAGAGATCAAACCACTCTTGGTGCTGTGATGTTGCAACCAAGCACAACCCGTTTGTCTTGGTGAAACCAATGATCCCTGCTTCTGTTGTCTATAGTTTTGGACATTACACACCTATCTGTGCATATTTTAATGTATACCCCCTCCTCACCTCACTTCCCACTACCATAAGCTGTGTTGGTTTGACTGAAGAAAACAAAACAAAATTTGAGAGGAATCATAATGGAAGATGATTAAGGTCTAGATTCTCTGGAAACTCTGACTTCTAACATTATTTAAAAATGAGAAAGAAAAGGGTGTGTAAGAGAGTATTACAAAACAACTATATTCAGCAGTGTTTAATATGAAGCCTGGCATTAATTATTAACTTCTGGAGTTCTACTGGTGATACCTTTATTATTCTCAAGGCCTGTTCAGAGTCCAACAGTACACTCTTCCCCCTCAATCTTTGTTGCTGTCATCCCATACATCCTGGTTAAATTTAGCCAAGTCTGTTACACATTTTCCGAATTCTTTGTGTGGTTTTTCTAAAATAACTTCTTCCTATTACGGAAAATAACTGGGGTTTGGAGCCTAACTGGAATTTGGATTCTAAAGGTATGTAAACTAAGGGTTTTATGATGCAGAACCTATTAAGCCATGCTTCATTAAATAGTGGCATATGTCTTTGACAGTTGTCTCTATTTATCCTTATTCTTTCTTTCCTTCAGTCAAAAATCAGACCTGATTAATTCCCCCAAGTTAAATAAGAGAGCTAAGAAATGAAGGCTGTTCGTATATACTTGCAGCTCTGGTGGCATAGTACAACCAATCTTTGACAAGTTCTTTAAAATTCATTGACATTTTCAAAAACACTACAAGCTGAGTTGAAAGAGGAATACTGTAACACATGCAGAGAAGAGAGGGAAAGAGAGAGAGAGAGAGATGTAGAGACTGCCCTTTTAAATGATACTGTTGGGAGAGATCCATATGCAGCCTTACCTTTGTTTGAATAACATGTCGCAGAAAAAAATTCCTTTCAATGCACATAGCGAAACCTTAGCCAAACTGGGATAACATTCAGAGTTTTCTTTTAAATAAACAACAGATTCTTCATATTAATAGGGAGTGGAGGAGATTGGGTGCTTTAAAAAATGAAATAAAATTAAGAATGCAAATCCATGCATGCCTGCTCAGAGGTAAGGTTTAGTCTGAACTGGGCAAGTCTTTTTAAGCCGAAATGTTTTCCTCAGACCATTCATTATTAGGTGATCTGTGTTTCTAGCATCATAATGAGGTTCTCCTTTATGGTGGTCTATTCCAAATTAAATTGTCACACAAGAGGAAGTGGAAACAAAGTCATGTTTACCTGCTTCAACTGTTTAGTTAAGTTTTTATTCACAGAAAGTATTTTTAAATTTGTCTTTTCTCACTTAATTTTTTTTCTGAGTGTGACGACTCAGCTATTTCCAACACAGCACACAAATAATTCTGAAGTTAAATTTTTTCTGAGTGTGACGGCTCAGCTATTTCCAACACGACACACAAATAATTCTGAAGTGACAGTGAATGACATATTTGGAGTGCAAATCTGTAACAACATGCACAAAAGCTGTCAAACATAACTGTTCTTAATGCATTCTTTCATATGGTGCAAGTATAGGATGTATGCTCATGGCTTGTCTCAGCACTCTTTTCAACAATTTCAGTATCCTCTCCCCACAAGTCCCTCACTCACTATTCTAGTGAAATCTAAAGTTTTTCCCCTTCTTTCAGTTATACCACCATGACTGTCAAGGATTCCATGAGTTCTTCATTTGCACTCAGTTGCATCTGCTAAACTGCTAGTAGTCTTACAGTTCAATATGTCCTCCAAGGTACAATATAAATTCAGTAAAGGGCTCAATGAGCCTTAAGGATCTGTATACATTTTCTCATGGACAGAAGTAACCACTGACAAAAGTTCAGAATCATAATCAGAAGTATGGCCATTGCCAAAGACAGAAATACAGAGGAATAGAGAGATGTATTTCCTTTGCAGTTTCCACCCTCCAGCTAACACACAAACTAGAAACAAATATTACAGGTAACACTTAGCTAAAGCCCACTGCATTTTCTCCTCCACTTTTTTTAGGTAAGCATTAGTAAGGGAAAATGCTTGATCCAGTATTATCATGTTGCACATTTCCCCACCACCACAAAAAGAAATGGAATCAGGTAAGTCACAACACAGTGCTGGCCTACTGCACAAAACTTTGCAGAGAAGCAAGGATGTAAACCATGGGATATCAGTTTTCAACAGCAGCAAAACTACCAGCCATTATATGTAGTTCCAGCTGAAGACAGTAGCTGACTGCATATTAATGAAGGAAAGGCAACATGTGGCTTATCAGATTCTTTTGTGCTGTAACTCCAATTATCCCTAACCACTGGCTACAGCAAATGGACATTACAGTCTAATAGTTTTCACAGGACTTGGATTGGCTCAGTTCCTCAAGAGCTATCTGATGCCATATCTTTTCTAAAGAGTATGATTAGCATTGCATGCTCTAGAAAAGCAAAAAACTCTGTCTTTCATAGCTAATATTTCACAACAGTTGTGTGTATGATGTGTTGCTTAAAGCCATCATTAAACAGACAAGTAATCTGTCTTGAAATAAAAGCAGCACTCCTCTTTCTGAGAACAGCTGGAAAAGAGGTGTCCATCAGGATTATGATTTGACTAGCAATGTACTTGTGATTACTTTCTCTGCTTCTTGCACTCACCTGCCATGTTCAGCTGGACAGTAAAGGAGGCGTTTCTTTGACCATTCAAGTACAGTGTGCAAGTGTAGATGCCAGCATCACCGGCGTTTGGGTTTTCAAAGGTGAGGTATGCAGTTGTGTTCCGCAATGTGCTGTGCAGGTGGCCTGAGGGAATGGAGTGAAGCGGTTGACAGTCTTTGCTCCACAGGACATCAAAGTCAGAGACAGACTGAAGGAGCTGCAGGCTCTGATTATCCAAAGGGCAGAACAAATGATTAACAGATTCCAGCCGTGACCAAATAGTGTGGTCATAGAAGCGATCCAGGTCCACGCAGGAGAAGTTAGAGCCTGATGGAAAAGAAAAAGAAATAAAGTAGAAATAAAATATACCAGTCAAACTGAAACCTCTCCTTTGTGGCATAATCCTAACATAGTTTTAAAGCAAGCAAAGCAGAAGCAGAAGCAAAATCCAAAAAGTTCAACCGTCACAGGGTCCATCCAGGGGCAAGACTCAGAATTGAGGCATTACTGAAAGAGAGGGGGGGGGGGAGAGAGCTACAGATACCTAACATCCAGGTAGATAAGATGATCAAAATTGTAACTTCATCTCTTATTATCACTTCAACTTTGTCTAGTTGGTTAAAAGTTAATGGGCTATGCTACAGATTTCCTACTACCATAGTCCTTAGAACATACCAAGAAATAAATGAAGTACCTGACTGCATTACAGTGAAGCCATTACTCCATGGCCTGTCTGTATACTAACATACTGTATACGCAATGCCAGGAGAGACTATGAGCCGAAGCAAGCATTACAGAAAAACTGTAAACTAACAATCAAATAACACTACCATAAAGGAAAGAGAATAGTTTTGGTGGTATCTGATATTTGTTAGTAATCTATACAGCCTGAGACTCTCTCTATACAGAGAGATACCTTACTATAACTACAGGCATAACAGGTTTAGTAGAGTATCATATTTTTGATCCTGAAGTTCATGATCCATAATCAAAAGAGCCCACTAGTGGTGTACATACATGCTGTCATGCTGTATATACATGCACAGTAAACACAGAATACTCCTCAAGTTCTGAGAGTAGCAGTATGGTTAAAACAAAAAACAAACAAGCTTTATTTATATACCACTTCATACCACCTAAGCAGTGTCTAAGCGGTTTACAACTGTAAGCTAAAAAGCCTTATCAACAACACACAACTATAGCAGTTTCATACCACTTTAACTGCCATGGTTCTTTCCTATGGAAACATGGGCTTTTGTAAAAGACTTAGACTAGAAAATTCTAGAAATATAGTTCAGAGGAGTGCAGTAGAGAATTCTACATACCTCATTAAACTACAAATCCCACGATTCCACAAGATGGAGCCAAGGTAATTAAAGTGGTATCTAACCGCTGTAACTATACACTGGATGCATCCAAAATCCTTTTTTAAGAATCTGTAGGTCTTCCGGCATGATTCTATGTTGAATGTCTAGCAGATGTTGATCACAGAGTTATGCTGGAGGACCCAGAGAGGTGTTCTCTCAAGTAAAAAAAAAAAATAGTGTTTTTTATTTTCAGTTTTTCCAATTTCATGAGGATCTGTGCCCCTAGCCCCAGCAAACATGGAGGGCCTACTGTATATGTGGAATCAAGTAAGTGCTAAAAGAATGGCAGGCTGATTATAAGAAGCACCAACTAATCCCAGTAACACAAAAGACACCCAAGCCCACAATCCCATGAATGTTTTACTAGGAAGTGGTAAGCCCACTGAGTTCAATGGGACCTACAGTCAACTTAACCTACCTGCAGCACATTCCTAGGCATTTTATTGCTCCTTTTTGCACCATCAGAATGCATTGAAAGACCCACCTACAGAGTAGTCTCACCACACAATTTCTTTTCATGATTTCTGCTTTCTGTTTATATGTGATGAATGAAAAACAAACCAGAAAAAAACAAAACAAAAAATAAATCACCCTGAGCCACTGATGGAAATTTTGGGTCCATTGCCAGAGCTAGGAAAAGTTACTTTATGGACTACAGCTCCCAAAACATTCTCATCCAGCAAGATTGCATTTTCAGACTACAACTCCTAAAACCCCTCAAGTCATGGTAACACATAATGTCTAAGAAATAAATTTCCAAGCTTTGCTTCCCTTAGTATGACTAAGTAGGATAAGAGCCAAATTATTAGCAAAAAAAAAATGGCAAATACTACAAGGACCCAACAATGTGAGGGAAAAAACTTTACATAGGCAGAAAGGGGGGATGCCCCATGATCTTAGATGTCTCTACACTAATGCACAGAGCATGGGAAATAAACAAGATGAACTTGGAACTCCTAGTACAAAAAACCAAATACAGTGGTACCCCGGGTTATGAAATTAATTCGTTCCGCCGCCGCTTTCATAACCCGAAAAGCATTCGCAAGCCGAAATGCCATAGGCGCTAATGGGGAAAAGCCGCGATTTCGTGTGAAAAAGCGCCGAAAAGCACCAAAATTTTTTTCGTAACCCGAAATAACCTTCGTAACCCGGAACAGTTTTTTTTAATGGATTTTTTTCGTAACCCGGAAATTTCGTAAGGCGGCGCATTCGTATCCCGGGGTACCACTGTATGAAATAATAGGCATCACTGAAACCTGGTGGGATGTGTCTCATAATTAGAATGTAGTAACAGAAGGGCATAATCTTTTTAAGAGAAATAGGCTAAACAGGAAAGTAAGAGGCATAACATTATATGTCAGAGATGTTTACACCTGTGAAGAGATCCAGGACTTAAATCCTGGAAACCAGGTGGAGAGCATCTGGATAAAAATTACTGGGGAAAGAAACAACAGACACATCATCATAGGAGTCCACTACAGACCCCTAAGTCAGACTGAAGATTTGGATGATGCCTTTCTAGAACAGATGATCACACACTCAGAAAGGGGAGATGTAATACTGATGAGTGACTTCACTTATCCTGATATTTGCTGGAAGTCAAACTCTGCCAAGAAGGTCCAGCAAATTCTTCTGTTGCCTGGCAGACAACTTCATTGTCAAGAAGGTGGAAGAGGCAACAAGGGGATCAGCTATTTTATATCTGATCCTAACCAATAGGGATGACCTGGTTAATAGCGTGCAAGTGATACCATAAAATTACCAGTTTGGTAGATGAAGGGAATGCTGTGGATATAGCATATCTTGATTTCAGTAAGACCTCTTCAACATCTTTATCAATGACTTGGATGAAGGACTAGAAGGTCTGCTTATCAAATCTGCAGATGACACAAAATTAGGAGAGGTAGCTAATATCCCAGAGGACAGGATCAAAATTTAAAAGTTAAGAAAACTGGGCCAGAACTAACCAATTGAATTTCCACAGGGAGAAATGTAAGATACTACACTTAGGCACAAAAAAGAAATGCACAGATATACGATGGGTGAACCTGGCTTGACAACAGTACACATGAAAGGGATCTAAGGGTCCTAACAGACCACAATTTGAACATTTATTTATTTATGGGATTTATACCCTGCTCTTCAGCTCTACAAGCTCTCAGAGCAGCTTACAGATAGTTATTCGGATGGTTCCCTGCCCTCAGGTCTACAATCTAAAAAGACATGACACAAAAGGAAAAAGTAACGGTGATGGGTAAGGGGATCATGTTCAGTGGTTCTTTTCTCTCTCTGAGGCCTGGAGCATGGCAGATGGACTGGAGGGAGGGCCCTTCTTGCTCTGGCTAGCACTGATGGAGTTGGGCCTGCCTTTTCACTCCTTCCCAGGCCGGATGATGTCAGATGGCATGGAGGGAGGGCTATTCTTCTTCAGTGAGTCAACAGTGTGATGTGACAGCTAAAAAAGCCAATGCAATTCTAGGCTACATCAGTGGGAGTATAGTGTTTAGATCAAGGGAAGTAATAGTGCAACTCTATTCTGCTTTGGTCAAACCTCACTCGGCATACTGTGTCCATTTCTGGGCAACACAATTCAAACAGGATGTTGACAAGCTGGAGTGTGTTCACAGAAGGGCAACTAAAATGGGGAAAGGTCTGGAAACCATGCCATATGAGGAGAGACTTAGGGAGCTGGGATTTTTAGCCTGGAGAAGAGATGGTTAAGGGGTGACATTTATTATTATTATTATTATTATTAAACTTTATTTATATAGCGCTGTAAATTTACACAGCACTGTACATAAAATCATTTAATTAGACGGTTCCCTGCCTTCATGCTTACAATCTAAGAAGGCACGACACAAAAGGAGAAGGGAATGGTTGATAGCCTTTTTTAAGTATTTGAAGGGGTGTCATATTGAGGATGGAGCAAGCTTGTTTTCTGATGCTCCAGAGACTAGAACACAGAACAATGCATGCAAGCCACAGGAAAAGAGATTCCACCTCAACATTAGGAAGAACTTCCTGATACTAAGAGCTGTTCGACAGTGGAATACACTGCTTCTGAGAGTGGAGCAGTCTCTTTTGGAGATATTTAAACAGAAGATGAATGCCCATCTGTCAGAAATACTTTGATTCTGAATGTCTGCGTGGCAGGGGGTTGCACTGATCGCCCATGAGGTGACTTCCACCTCTTATCATTCTATGATTCTTGACTGGGCTGGGTCCTTACTGGTATGTAAATATGCTGCCTCAACGTCCTGGTCAAATACCCCTTCGCCTGATCAAGGAAGGGTTGCAGGAGGAAGTGCTGCTCATTTTTGATTACTCTGTACACAAAGGAGCTGTGGAGCACACACCCAATGTTGAGAGCAGGGGCAAACTGAAGGTTTGTTCAAAGAGACACGGAAGTCTAATTGTGTTGCAACTGCATTAATACAGAATGCAGTTCTAATTACGTACTTCTCTCAAAAAGTATTAATTCTCTTAAAATCCTTTCCCAAATATTTCAAAAGTCCAATTTATAAATTACTGATGGTCTAATTTAGAACCCAAACATTTGATCTGTCATTTGATATGACAGTCAGCACACTTTTTGCTTCTCATACCCCTTGCTTAGGCAATGGTTTTGGTACATGACTATCAGATTAGCCAAGAAACTAATCCAGGATCAACACTCCTGAGCAGGTGAAAAATCAATATACCTATTCAGTTATGCGTTTATAACTTTTAAAAATGCAATGCAGAGGACTATATCATTTCTGACATGAGGTTTTTGTGGCTACAGTGGGCAACAAAATATTTCCTACTCTAGAATATCGTCACATGCTGCACTATTTAGTAACTAAGACAAGGAACATTTCATAGCATAATGTAAGGATGTGTGCCTTTGCTCCCTCAGTCTTGAGTTCTACAATCTTCATTGTGTTTATAATTTTAAAAATCCCATAAAAAAGGAGACAGACCCTGCTGCAAGCAGGAAAAATATAGAACTGGGACTGAGGAGGAAAAAACTGATATTAGAGAAAGAACACTGCTTGTAGACTGTTTATGTATTCCATTTTCACATCTGGTAAATAGGTTTTAGTACTGACTAAAATACTAATGATATGTCATATAATCATAGAGTTGGAAAAGATCACAAGGGCCATCCAGTTCAACCCCCTGCCATGCAGGAATACTATCAGAATCTGATTGAATTTATCATGAGTTGCGTTTATAGTTGGGTGATTAGTTATTAAGGTAACGTTATAGAAGGTATAAATTGTACAACTTGTGTGTATTGTGACTATGGGGGATAATGAGAGGAGGTGTAGTGTCAGGAATGAACCTTGATAGTGGTTTACAGTGAAGATGCTTTCTACAGGAATGCACATATGTGCATGGGATGCTATTTCTACAGGAGTAGAGGGAAAAACATAGTATGTTTAAAGGGACCAGATTATTCAGACCATGAAGGATGGCACATGGATACATACTGATTTATGGACAAATAATAATAATAATAATAATAATAATAATAATAATAATAATAATAGGATTTATTTATATGCCGCCCAATCACTAGGAATCTAGGCAGCTTACAACAGAAGGGATAATAGAATCATAGTAAAGCCTGTGATGTTTTAGGGCCAGGTATTATGAATACTGGTTTTGTATTTGTTGATGATAGCACTTTTGTCTGCAAACATTTTCCTGCCAACCTCTGCAATTACTGGAATAAAATTCTTGCTCGAAATACAGAAGGCTGGTTCACTGAACTGAGGGTGAGAGGAAAGTTTTTGATAAATACACAATCAAAGCAGTCCCAACAAATGGCCAACCAGGCTTTATTTAAAAACCTCCAAAGGAGACTCCACTACACTCCAAGACAATGTATTCCACTGTCAAACAGCTTTTACCATTAAGAAGAACTTCCTAATGTTTGGGTGGAATCTCTTTTCCTGTAGCTTGAAGCCAGTGCTCTGTATCCTAGTTTCTGGAATAACAGAAAACAAGCGTGCTCATTCTTTAACATAACATCCTTTCAAATGTTTTAAAATGACTATCATATCACCTCTGAACCTTTGTTTCTCTGTGCTAAACATACCCAGGGCATAGTTTCCAGATATTTCACCCTTTTGGTTTCCCTCCTCTGGACATGTTCCAGATTGTCAATATCCTTCTTGAAATGTGGTGGCCAGAACTGGACACAATATTTCAGGCAGGTCTGACCAAAGCAGAATGGAGTGGTGCTATTATTTCCCTCGACCTCGATACTATACTCCGATTGATGCAGCCTAGAATGCATGAGGTTTCTTAACTGCCATCCCATTGCTGATTCATGTTCAACCTGTGGTCCACAAAGACTCCTAGATCTGTTTCACGTGTACTGTTGTCAACTCATCCTATATCTGGGAATTTCACTTTTTCTGCCTAAGTGAAGGACCTTACATTTCCTGTTGAAATTCATTTTGTTAGTTTGGGCCAGCTCTTCAACCTGCTACAGTCATTTTGAATTCTGATTCTCTCCTCTGAGGTATTAGCTATCTAATTTTTTGTCATCTGAAAATTTGATAAGCATGCCACCTTTTTCATCATCCAAGTGATTGATAAAGATGTTGAATAGCACTGAGCCCAGGAAGAAACCTGTGGCACGCCACTTATGACTTCTCTCCAGGATGAAAAGGTGCCATTGGTGAGCATCCTTTGGGTTCGGTAGGTTAGCCAATTGCAAATCCACCTAACAATAGCATTGTTTAGACCACATTTTACTAGCTTATTTACAAGAATACTATGAGCAATCTTATCTGAAACCAAGAAAGCAATAGCAATAGCAAGTACATTTCTATACTGCTTATCATTTCACTTAAACACACCTTAAATGGATTACGATGTGTAAGCCAAGTGCCCCAACAAGCTGGGTACTCATTGAGGGAATTGTATTGTTTCACTGCCCTTTTTATGGCAATACTTGCAGAGATTTGATCACTCCTATACTTTTGAACATACCTGGGAGATCTGAAGCTTTTTATTTAAATTACCTATTATCAGACTGGAACTCGCATATAATAAAGTGGCACAATTTTCTACACTAGCAATCACTTGTAGGAAAAGAACAACTGATCAAAGTTAAACACATAATATTGTGTCATGTCTGGTACTGCATGTCTGGTTAAAATCTGATATTGCTAATCTACCTTTATTATTTCTATCTTAAGGGTAGAAACCCATAAAGGTTTATTTTTATTTTATTTTATTTTATTTTAAATGAAGCTATCTTAAATGTAACGGAAGTGAATTATTTACATTTCAAGCTGACAGATTTTTATCCCAAGCAATCTTTTTATGTGTATTATTTTATTTTTCTATGTTACATTTTATATTGATGTTGGTCTTTGACCGTAATAAAGAATTTCATTTTAGCAACCTACAGAATAAATAATAATAATAATAATATAATTTATTTATGTTTCCCCACCTCTCCCAGTGGATTGAAGTGGGGTTACAGACTAAATAAAAAAAAACAGAGTGTTTACATAAAAATTCAATTAAAAGCAGCTAAAACCAATAAAATATCCAACATCATACAATAATAATAGCATCATACAATAACAAGTCAGGGATCATACACAGACAGGGGCATATCATTCATATCAGGGGGGTATTCATATTAGGTGGGGTATGCTCGGTTTTAACTGCTTTTCTAAATGTTTCTAACGAGGCTGCCGAGTGGATCTCCTCAGGAAGACTATTCCAAAGTCTCGGAGCCGTTGATGAGAATGCTCTTTCGAAGCAGCAACAAATTTAAAGGTTGCTATTTCCAATAGGTTCTTACCCAATGTTCTAAGAGTGCAGGGCGGAATATATAGGGAAATGCGGTCCCGTAAGTAACTTGGGCCCAAGCCATGTAGGGCTTTATAGGTAATAACCAACACCTTGTACTGTGCCCAGAAGCAAATAGGGAGCCAGTGAAGATCTTTTAAGATAGGTGTAATATGGTCGAACCTTGATGAACCGGTGACCAATCTGGCTGCCATATTTTGCACTAACTGAAGCTTCTGAGCTTGGTGCAAGGGTAGCCCCATGTAAAGCGCATTACAGAAATCTAGACGAGAGGTTACCAGAGCGTGTACCACCATCTCAAGGTCCCTTTGGTCTAGGTAGGGTCGCAGTTGGCGTATCAACCAAAGTTGATAGCAAGCACTTCTGGCCGTTGCATCTACCTGAGATGTCAATTGCAGAAGAATGCAAGGCTGAGTGGACTCTGGATGCCTGCCCGGGATTGAACTCACAAACTTGTGGCTGTTAATGAATGCAGTACCAGCATTTAACCACTGCACCACCAGGGCTCCTAGATCCATAGCATTCTCTTCATCTAGCAAGCTTATAAATCTGTCAGAAAAAAAGTTCTCTTTTCTTTTTGAGAAACCCATGTTCACTTTTAGTAATCACTAGTGGGTGTAGTGGGGCAGGATCTACACAAGTAAACTCAACTGAAGTTCTCCCCACACACGCTTTGAAAAAGACTAAGTACATTAAACCAATACATTACAATTGACTAAGCTGAAGAATAGTGTTCTAAACTGTTTCAGAACACCTGGGTGCTGTCATACATAGTTGTGTGTTGGGAGGAAAAGATGTACACCCACAATGCCTTCAATATGCCCTGCTTCCAAGCTCTTGAACTCCCTCCCCAGAAAGGCCAGGATGGCTCCATTCCTGCTGTCCTTCCAGCGGCAGGTAAAGATGTTTTTATGCCACCAGGCTTCAGCATGACATGGATGCTGTTTTGTTTTTGTTTTAAAGAGTTTTAAACTTTAACGCTGATGATACCCAAATATGTTTCTTTATGCCTCTGACTGCTCCAGTGACTAAGGATGGCATCTCTCCTCTGAATGCGTGCCTTGAGTTGGTAATGGACTGGATGAGGGAAAACAAATTATTATTATTATTATTATTAAACTTTATTTCTAAAGCGCTGTAATTATACACAGCACTGTACAAAGTCGGTAAAATTAGAGAGAATATAAAAGCCTGCCCAAGGCGTACATTCTAAAATAATAACAATTAAAAGAGGAATTGTTAAAATTACCATATAGAAAAGAAAAAACAAATTAAAAACATCAAATATCAAACAAATCACATCACATCAAATATTGTCAGACAGCCAGATGACAATCACAAATTCCCTGAGAACGCTTCCCTAAACAATATGGTTTTCAGCTCAGCCTTAAAGCTGGTTAGGGAAGTGATGAGCCGTGCATGCAGAGGAAAACAAACTCAAGTTGAATCCAGAGAAAATGGAGGTACTTGCGATAGGAACCTCAGGCCTGGGAAGGGAAATCTGTCAACCAGTCCTGGACAGGGTCACACTTCCCCTAAATGACAAAGTTCACAGTTTGGGAGTACTCCTGGATCTGTCTCTACAGTTGATATCTCAAATAGATATGACGGCCAGGAGTGCTTGGTACCAGCTTCGGTTGATACACCAACTGCACCCCTACCTGGACCGAAAGGACCTTGAAGCAGTTGTACATGCTCTGGTAATCTCTCGTCTTGATTTCTGTAATGCACTCTACATGGGGCTACCCTTGTACCAAGTTCGGAAGCTTCAATTAGTTCAAAACATGGCAGACAGATTGGTCACTGGTTCTTCAAGGTTTGACCATATAACACCAATCCTAAAAGATCTTCACTGGCTGCCAATTTGCTTCCGGGCGCAATACAAGGTGTTGGTTATTACCTTTACCTACATGGCTTGGGCCCGAGTTACTTATGGGAACGCCTCTCCCTACATAAACTGCCCCGCACTCTCAGAATATCGGGGAAGAACCCAATAGCTTCAACTTCCCTAAGAGCTTTAACTTCCCTAAGACCTTTCACAGTAGCCACTCCTAGATTATGGAACAGTCTCCTGGAAGACATCCATCTTACTACCTCCTTGGAGACCTTTAAGAGGGCAGTTAAGACAGATCTCTTCCAGTGAGCATACCCAGCCAACTCTGTATGAAATATATGGATCCATCTGTGACTAGGATTGGAATACCTTTATTTCCACTGTCGCTTTGACAGCGGTTTTTTAAATTGTTAAATGGTTAAATTGTTAAATGTTTACATATTTCATTGATAAGTTTTGTAGTTGTATATTTATATTAGGTTGTAATCCTGTCTCGATCCATCTGGGAGAGGCAGTGAAATATAAATAAAACTTTTATTTATTTGTTCATTATTAAATTTTAATAATATAGTATTTTTAATTGTTTAACTGTTTTTTAAACTTGTATTTTGCATGTTTTATAGTATTTTAACTTGGACTGTTTTAGATTTGTTATCCGCCTTGAGCTCCTGTACTGGGAGGAAGGCAGGATATAAATAAACATAATAATAATAATAATAATAATGATAATGATGATGATGATGATGATGATGCTTCTCCAGTTCTGCCTCCCATTCCTTGGCCTCAGCTTTGGAAAAGATGTTTTAGCCAATTAATTACAGCAGTGGTGGTGGCAACCAACCTTTCCTCATACATTTTAAACAAATAAAATGACATAGGAAATATAAAATGTTTAATAGACAGACAGAGGGCAGTTGATGTAGCTCTTAGGAGGAATGACAGTTTCACAACTGTGGGGCCACAATTAAGAAGCTTTTGCTCCTAGTGCCTGTCAACATCAACTTAATCCATAGAGAGAAAGAGAACAGGTCCACCAAAGCTGATATTAATATCTATCAATGAAAACAGTGTCTCAAATAAACACACACTAGCCTACTGTATTGACACAAAAACAGTGTAATAGGTGCTGATCTCTAGCAGCGTTTTCAAACAATTGTAGCTTCTGAATCATCTTTAAAAGCAGATTACTGTACATAATACACCAAAAAGCCTGCATGACCACCAGTCCAGAAATGTATGTTCTTCAGAGAGGGACAAAGCCTGTGTTCAATCCGAGGACAATAAAAAGCAGTTCTAGTCAACATTCCCTCAAGCTCTATAAGTAAAGCCAGATTCAAAAGAATGCAGTTCAGCACCAAATATATATTTAACAAAGTCTGGTGGCTGCTGCAGGCAGTAGAGGCTGAAAGACAAAATGGTGGCTGCAGACATCATCTTGATGCAAAATGTCTTTTAAGTCAGCCTTTGGACACTAACAATCAATCTGTTCCCTTCAGGTTTGAGCTTGCTAACAACAGAAAAAAAAGGGGAAGGGGGGGAACTGTCTTATGGCACCCTGAAGACTAACCAGTTTATTTTAGCATTAACTTTCAGGCTAATAAACTTTATTTAGCTAGTGCTGAAATAAACTGGGTAACCTTAATGATATTACATGCCTCCTTTTTTCTTCCTCTTCCCTTTTGTATTGAAACAAGACTAGAACAGTCCTCTTTGGAAAAGAAAAAAAAATAAAGCATGCATTCTTGTGACACTACAAGATGATAAACTTGTTTCACAACTTCATAAAAAGGACAAAAGGGCCTAGAAGGGAAAATCAATTATTTCCTCTATTGTTTAATTGCTACATTACATTTAGATTAGGTTCTACACAAAATGCTTCTCTGTAAAAAATTCTCATGGATAAACCAACATTGAAACTCAGCACAAATGGTCTTGTGCCATTTTCTCTGGTAGTCCCATAGTTTAGTGTAGTCCACAAAGGCACTGCACAAATGGGCACCTAGCAAAGAGCAACTCCCCTCCACTTGCCTTAATTCCAGGCAGGAATAGGCAACTTGTGGGTCTACAGATGGGTGGCAGTCCAAACTCTGCCAGCCCTAGCCCAATGGCAAGGGATAATAGAAGAGGCCATGCAATCACAGCTTAAGGAACTTAAGTTGCCTACCCATGATTGAGCTTCCTCTGTATAAAGGATATAAACACAATTTGATCCTGATATCCAATACTGGATTGTAGGGGAAGTATAAACCATAGAGTTGCTGCCTGAAATCTTTTTTTTTTTTAAATCCAACCCCTGCAGTTTGTCTCAAATAAGGAATGGAGAGAAGAAATGACTTCCTGATGGTGAGTAAGGAGCACTCAACCATGATAACGTCTTCCAGGCCCTGGTACGCTGCACCCCCAGCTAATCCATGGCTGGGCATTATGTCTGAACCAAATCAATAGTACAACTCAAAAGGCATCTGAAATTAAAAGGTACTTGCCTCTAAGCCTAAGCACTGATAAAACAACAGTAATTTGGAATAATTAATTTTTTTCAGATGACTCATACCAGCATGTGCCTCTTAGCTAATAAACATAATACAATAAAGAGAATCATAACGGAGCCAGTGTTTTTGTTTAAATGGAATGCATGTGAATTTTAAAATCCTAGCAATGAGTAACAGAACACCTACAAACACACCAAATGCTGTATATGAAGATATAACACAGGAGTGTAGGCACAGACTAACACAGAAGCTAATCTTTGAATTCAAACAAAAATCCATCAAACAGTGATACCTTTATTGGACAACCCAAATGCACAATACAGTATACTTGTTATAGGCTTTTGAAGCTCCACTGGCTTCTTCATCAGGCAAGATGTTACAAACCAAAGAAGAGAAAAATCAGAGATGTTAGTAAGATGCCTGCATTCTGTTATTTCTGGAGTTAAGATAGTATGGGGAGGGTATCTTTTGCAGGCTGGCTCTTCCTCCTTCTGGCCATGTGGCAACTGGGAGATTTTGAAAATCCAGGAAATTTACAGTCCACTTGCATCTCAACAAGAACTCCTGTCTTGCAATCCAATATGTCTCAATTCCTGTGAGGCCACAGGCCTCTTTGTAGGCAGAGGACAATGGATTTCTCAAGAAGCCTCCATGTTTTTGCATCAGGAATAATTTGGTAGGTGTGGAGGTAGAACATCTACCAAATGTTTACTTCCACACCTACCAAATTATTCCTGATGCAAAAATATTTGGGAGCCAGTGGTTTAAGCACTGGACTACAACTCTGCAGACCAGGGATCAAAACCCTGCTCGACCCTGTGGGAACCCACTGGATGGCCTTGGGCAAGTGTCACACTCTCTCAGACTCAGAAGAAAGCAAAGGCAAACCCCCTTAGAACAAATTTTGCCAAGAAAACCCCATAATAGCTTCTCCTTAGGGACACCATTAAGCCAAAAAAAAAAAAGCTAGAAGACACACAACAACACATTACTAACAAAGTGCCTTTTATAAAAACACTGTAAAAATCACAAAATACTCAAAATGTACTCATATTATTCTAAAAGTACTAGTATTGTTTTGCATAAAATGAAAGCAGTTTAGCTTGAAAGGAAAGCAAAAAAACAGAACATTGTTACTTATTCAATACTTTGCAAAATAATGTGTTACAGAGAACGCTGGTACTTGTTTCACATTATTTCCATGTTTCAACAAACATTTGCTTGATTGTTACTCAAGACAGCACTAACCGCAACCCCAGTTACTTTGTTTTAAAACTGCAAATATTCTCAAGTATTTATTAAAGAACTGTAATCTATGCATTGCAAGCTGCAATCTTCATCAGAGAAAGTTCTCATCTTTAACACACATTTGAGCAAAGTTCAATCCACAATCCTATGACTATACCATCCTGTGAACTGTTCCTGTCTTATGTGGGTGTGTCCCGCCCCACAATGGAATTACATCAGAAAAACATATACCCAAGTGCTAATTTAAAAAAAGAAACTTGAAAGACAGTTTACACACTCAGTTATTTTAGCACTCTTTATTTTAAAATACAGTACAGTCATCCCTCCGGATTCTCTGACTTCCTGTTCTGTCTTGAATTTCCGCAGATGGGAAGCCAGAAGGGACAAAATGGCACATGCCTGCGGGGCGCACTGCCATTATCTTCAACAGGGACTTGAATATTTGCAGTTTTCTGATTTGTTTGGGGTGGTGGTCCGGAACAGATCCCTGTGAATCCAGAGGGACAACTGTATATCATGCTATATTTCAATATTGGTTGTAAATTATTAGCATGGCTAGCAAAGGAAGAAAAACAAAAACTCTTCTGTCGAAACGTTATACATAACATTGTAGTAACTGAGATGTGACCTTCATTTTTTTAAAAAAATGTATAAAGGTGATATAACATTGGTTCATTGCAATGACAATAAAGAATAAGGTTCTTCAAGGTAAAACTCCAATATTATTTCTTTGTTTAAGAGAGAAAAAAGTTGTTGCATTGACACTGACAATACTTCTTCCAGAGTACTAGCAAACATACACAAATCCAGCATAATGGAGAGGGCAATAAATAAAGAAGATTTTTTTCTCAGCTTCTGACTGGCCTATACGTTTTACATTCCTGGCTTATGCTGTTTTGGACACTATGGCTTAGATGTGCTGATATTCTCTAGGCCTTTCACAAGCAGCTTGTGATGACAGAAGCAACCACCACCACCACCACCACCACCACCACTCATCATCATCATCATCATCATCATCATATTTGAATTGGGCTGAATAGAAAATTAGATTTTTCCTCATAAGCCATATCTTATTCCTATGAGACAGAAAATGAAATTAGCTATTGTTTTGAAAGCTCAGATCATCAACATTAAACCTTGTACTCTTTGGGACAACAAGCACTGAACTTACTGCATTACTCACCACAGATACCCAGAGATAGTTTTTTAGAGACAGCACAGGGTTCATGGGAGGGGGCTGTCAAAATGCAGCAGTCTACATTATCTTATGTTAAAGTTTCAAGTAGTCACCAAAAACAAGATTGACAATATGCCTTTAAATATTAAAAAAATCCACAACTACACAAGTCTGCTATGTAATCAATTGTTACAGATTTACAATATAAAATTGTTAACTACCGTCAAGTCAACTTTGACTTATGGCAGCACTATGAATGAGAGACCATCATTGATGATAATCAACAGCCTTGATCAAGAGTTGCAGACTCAGGGCCATGGCTTCCTTACTGGAGTCTATCCACCTGTAATGTTGTCTACCTCTTTACCTACTGCCTTCCACCTTACCAAGCATCACTGTCTTTTCTAGTGAGCCATGTGTTCTCATGATATGGCCAAAGTACAACAGTTTCAGTTTAGTCATCTTGGCTTCTAGGGAGAGTTCACACCTGATTTGTTGTAGGACCTGTTTGGCAGTCTAGGCCTAGAGTATCTGCAAAATGAGTTGATTCGGTTCAGCTTTCTTCACTGTCCAGCTTTCACAACCATTCAAAAAATTGGAAATACAAAGGCATGGATAATCTTTACATTTCAGGATCCTATCTAATTCCTACATAGCTGCCTTTCTAAGTCCAAGCCTTCTTCTGATTTAATGACTAAACTGTTTTAATGTCTTCATTCTCTAGTTTAAAATTATGTAAATCTGTGGTCATTATTTTTGTTGTCTTAATGTTCAACTGTAAACCTGCCTTTGCACTTTCTTCCTCATCATTCTTCAGTAGTCTTTCCAAGTCTTCTGCTAGTAGTATGTTATCACCTGCATATGCATATCATCTGCATATTTTACATTGCAAGTTCAGGAGCACAACACTGATGCAAAATGAGATTCATTTGTTTATGTCTAGATCCAACCAGTGTAAGAACTAGCCTAAAAATAGGCTCCCATTAATGCTGTAATTCAGTAAAGTAGTTATAAGTAGCTTCGCTGTCTCTAGCAGTCCAGAGATTCTCCCATCGACTGTAAACATCAATTGTTCATTCATATAACCACTACTATAAAACTCAAATTTCAAAATATATTAATGCAAGATTGACTAGCCTGACATTAAAGAAAGATTTTTAAATGATCCTCTATGAAATTTATTAATTGGAACAATAAGTCCTTATCAACGCAAAGTCCTTTATTTGCCCAGTTAGGACACCATGGCTCTCTGTGGGGTACAGCAGCATAAAGAAAATTCCAGGAAATAGACTTTGCTTCTCTTAATTGCCAGACAATTCAGAAATTGGCATTTGCAATTGCAGCCACCCTGCATTCAGTTTATAACTGGCCACAGTGCAACTAATATAATTTACTGGGCACATAACACATCTTGAGGGGAGAGAAGCAGGCAAGAAACAACCGGCCTCTGCCTGCCAAGTTGAAGAGCCCTCCCCCCGACCTCCATCTTGAGGGGAGAGAAGCAGAGGTTTTTGTGTTTTTTTTTTTTTGTTACTTGCTTTGTTGTTGTATATGCATATGTATGCTGTAAACCGCTTTGATCGTAGGAAAAGCGGTATACAAATAAATCATATTATTATTATTATTATAACACAGAGGCAGTAGAAAATGTAAGAGGAAGAAAAGTTAAACACCCTTTGATTTCTTGTGCATAGCTTGCACAACTTCATTTATTTGCCACCCCTTCATGAGCAGTAACTGAACCAGGAAGAAAGAAAAAAACTAGATCTATGACTAAGTTGTGAAAATAAGTAAATGTTTGAAAAATATTTGGGGCCTTTCTCAAGGATCAAGACTTTATCACATAAGAATGACCAAAAAATGACAAAAGTGTGGAAGGAGTATTTCTTTTTCCTCCTGTTTCTTTTGGAGATAGAATTCTGTACTACTTCAGGCTGAGGAAACATTACCTCCCTAAAAATCAGGTCACATCATCAGGTCTAACCGTGTGAACTCCACCAAATTGTACTGAGGTGGGATGCTACTATATTCAATAGTGCATGAAGACTAGTATTTTGTAAGCAAAAAGCCACTTCTGTAGCATCAAAGGTATTTGACCTAATATGGAGATAGTGTTATTAAGTTTGGCTACTACTTATGTACATTATAAGTCACACACCAAAACTGAAGGCTCAGAAAGTCTTTTTTAAAAAATCTTTTGCAGTGAGAGACGTGTGTGTATGTGTGTGTTGTGTGTGTGAAAACACTGCAAAAAACCCCTTTGCTAGCTTAAGCTTTTCGTAATTTTTACAGGTTTATAAAAACAAACACAAAAGAGGACAGTAAAAATGTTGGTTCTGTTTTTGACTGACCCAGCCTCTCTCATCATATGTTGAATTTGTTCATTCTGTGGCCAGCTATGACACAAGTGCTACAGGGACACAGACAGGAAGGTCTGTGACAGTTCTGGATTTAAAAAAAAGAAACTGAGATGCTATAGCACTGCCAGTCTCTTCTGTACTGCACCAATGCCTGCTTTGGAGCTCAGCAGACAGAGGAAAAATCATCAATGTACAGTAATGTGGGTGTGCTCAGGTATGCTTACTAGAGTGGTGCCATTCATTTTAATGATTTATAATTCAACTTTCTAAGTGTACAATAAGATGTTCTACAAAATGAACAGGAGTAAAATAATTTAAAAACTGAAAATAAAGCAAAAGCATAACAGACAGAAACATAGCTGGGCAAAAGACCAATTTAGGATGCAGCCAGTCTATTATTTATGTCATTTTATAAGCCATCACCTTCCAACTGACAGAAACCTTTGTGCATCGTGAATATCTGGGAGAGACAGGCCTATGCCTATACCACAACATGCTATGTTGCTGTGTTTCTGGCTGGTAAGCCTAGCAATGGCCAGACGACAGAGTGAAACTGGACTAGATAGATCAGAGGAATGCTGGATGAACATCTGGCCACGTTCTAAAACTCCATGCAGTCCTAGGGCAAACAATAAGAAAGAGGCAAGAAGAAAGATGGCCTAAGACTAAAGTGGAGTCCTAAAAGGCCTCAAAATACAGAATTCAGCCATATCAAACATTAATGTACAAAAGCACATTTTGCAGGAAGTTAGCAATATCTGTCAGTGTAGACCAGAATGTTAAATGCCTTCAACAATATGTGGGAAAAGCTATGTAGGCAGCAAGTGATAATGTGGCACTTGTACTCTCTCACACACACCCAATTCACTGACTAAAGCACAGGAGCACAAAAAAGATCTTCAATAACAAACAAAACGGAGGAAAGATCAATATGCCAAAGAGCAAGACTAGAACTAAGTCTTAACCAGATTCTTTCTTTCTTTGAAAATAAAAAACCTGTCTCAGAATAAAGGGAATTCTTTCCAAAGACACTTACCATTCCTATACAGAGGACAGGCCATAGGGTCAAGCTACAAGATCTGCAAAGATAGGAGGTCTGCGCAAACAGCATAACAGAAGGAAAAATAGGAGCTCAGTGCTTTTACTGGTAAGCACCACAAGTCTGGGTCTGTTCATAAAATGTGCACACGCACCAATATCATGGTGCCTTCTTTTTAAATCTTACCTTGTGACGCTGCTGTCCCTTCCCGCTCACTCCCTGTTGCAAAGCAGAAAGCCAAGAGCAGAGGTGGAAGAAAAATGAATTTCACAGTCATTTTGGCTTACTTCATGATCAGCACCCTGCAAATTGGAAAAGAACAGGAAAAAGTATTTACCTTTCTGGACTTCTCCCTCCAGTTTTAGACAGGCAACTTCAAAGCCTGAGATTGACTGTGTGACCTTGCTTTGTACTTCCTTATTGTAGCCAAATTAAACACATGACTGTCCAATAGACCTGCTTTGCTAGTTAAGTATCCCCCCCCCATTTTGTTCATCCTTCAATCACTTGTTCCCTTCTTCACTTCCAATCACATTCCTACAGGCCTACATTAGGTACAACCAGTTCTTCTCATCTGCTTATCTTTGCTCCTCCCATCTTTCCACCTGCACGCACACAATAGGGAAATGAAATCTAGAAACTTAAACACGCATACACCAAAACCCACCCAACCTGTTGGCACAGAAAACCTGGCCAGGAGGTTGTTCAGTGAAGAGCTGGGAGGCAGATTGCTCAAAAGCTCTGCAGCTGGGAAGGCTGCTGTTCTGTGACATTAAGCCAGCCAGTTAACTATCCTGGATTCTGGCAAAGGCTGTTATGAAGCTCCTCTGTGAGTAAACAAGAATGCTCATGTGTGTGTATATGCCTTCAAGTCACCTGTTGACTTATGGAAACCCTATAAATTGCATAGTTTTACCTATACTCAAAGTTGGTTTTGCCAGTTCCTTCCTCAGAAGTATAGCCTACAGTACCTGGTTTTCATTGGTGGCCTGACCCTGCTTAACTTCCAAGATCAGACAAGATTGTGCCTTTAGACTTAAGAGTATTTGGGCAAGAATGTACATATGCCCAGCTAAACTAGTAAAATACACCAAAGAGATATGCTTTCATGTAGAGGGAAAATGTGAGATTGTAAGACAAGATCAAACTTCAATAATCTCTATGCCAGTGGTTCTCGAACTCTGTTCCTCCAGATGTTTGGATCTTCCCCAGAATTCTTCAGCATTGGCCATACTGACTGGGACTTCTGGGAGCTGAAGTCCAAAACTAACTACTGTTTTATACCACCTACTATATGCATTGTTACTGAATCCAAGATCAATATTACAGATATAATTATTTTGTCCATTAAAACTGTGTGCATGTTCTTCCCTTCAGTATGTACCATAAAATACCAACAGTGTAATATTCAATCTTGATGATGATGAGAAGTAGATGAGCAAACAAGGTGTGGAAGAAAATCAAAGGAGGAAGCAAACTTCTATTACAGAGATGCTCATAGAAACCCCAAAATTACTAATTTAGAACAGCTACTACACTTGTTGATCTTGTATTCAAACTCAATACCTGATTAAAGTTGGTGCTCCATATATGCATGCATTAAAAGATATTTAGCATTCTTTGCAAATGGCAGTGTATTGATGAAATCCCTGATCTACATGAAATAATCAGGCAGGAAGCCAGTGAAATTTGCCAGTTCCCTTCCAGGCACAATTCAAAGTGCTGATTATGAGCTATAAAGTCCTATATGGCTCAGGCTGAGGCTATTTGGCAGACCTTATCTTCCTGTATGAACCGGTGCAGGCTCTGAGATCTTCAGGAGAGGCCCTGCTCTCAGTCTTACAAGCACAGTTGGTAAAGACATGAGGGCTTCTTGGTGGCAGACTCTAGATTCTGGAACGCCCTTCCTTGTTGTCCTTTCAGAGTCTGGCTAAAACTTGGGCTCCTAGCATTTTTAATTCTTGTTATTTCTAGCTTATACAGTATAGCACTTTCATAGCACATCATTAAGTGAGTTCATTAATACCAGTTATGATATGTGGCTATAACCATGCAACGATGCCACTCTGGGAGGTCTCTTGATTCCCTTGGCATGAGGATAATGGAGCAAAGTGGCACCATGTTCTCCATTCTGCATATAGTTGACCTTTGCAAGACCCAACACAGAGCATCTTTTATGTCCTCTGTTGACACATAAACACAACATCCTGAACATTTTGATACACAGATGTAACACACCAAAGGTCACAACATCCCTTGTGGACCCTATCCCATTTCTGCTTTGCACAAGATCAGGTTCTTACTCTTAATCATGGTTCTCTTTCAGAGTAAGTATGAAAAAAGACACACGGTGTAATTAATGGACTGATCTGAATGATAACCCAGTGACAAAGAACATGTCTTAAATTTTTAAGATCTCAAGCTCAACCACCAGTATTTTCAGTTGCAAAAGATTTAAGCTTGGGAAAGAACCCTTAACCTGAGAATAACTGAAGAGTTGTATCCAGCTGATGGTATGCAGTTGGATCAGCAATGATGTTGCTTGACTAATTTCTGTGAAAGAGTTGGAACCAGGGTTTTCTGCAGGTGATATAATGTTAAGGTCCAGACAGACTTTGTTGTTTGAGGAACAGAAGCCCTCTAGTCAACAAGTCAGGGGTTTGGCTTAAACTAGCAAGAAGACTCAGGAAGGAAGACTGCATTACAGCAACTGAATTAAACTACCCAGGAATTTATCAGACAAGGGAAATTGGAAGTATAATCCAATGGCAATCTGAACGCAATCATGGGGTTTAACATTATTATGTGATAGACTGCCCACAGAAATTCGGGCAATGGGAAGTCAGTCCAAGCGCAATCATGGGGTTTCACGTTACTGCGTGATAGACTGCCACACGCAAATTCGGGCAATGGCATGCTATTTTTGGGCAATGGGGAGCTAGTTCGAATGCAATAAGCATTCACGTAATTTCGCTAAACTAGCGACTTTACATGAATGCGTTCTGGCCCCACTTTATTATCATTCGAAATTAAGAGAAATTCTTCCAGTGTGATAAACTCCCTAGAGTGGATTCTTAGGAAGCAGTTTGATATCTGGTTCTGAATAGCATCTGCAAGGGCTTCTTCCCCTTTCTGGGAATATTGCAGACTTGATTGATGGACTGAGAGTGGAGTAGTGCTGACTGCACCATTTTCACTGTCTGTGGTCTAAAACACACTGCAGAAATAATCCAGTTTGAGGCAGTTTTAACTGCACTGGTTCAGTGCTTGGAAATCCTGGGAATTATAGTTTGTTGT
Source organism: Sceloporus undulatus (assembly GCF_019175285.1). Lineage (NCBI taxonomy): Eukaryota > Metazoa > Chordata > Lepidosauria > Squamata > Phrynosomatidae > Sceloporus > Sceloporus undulatus. The sequence goes on from NC_056522.1 coordinate 260,830,088, forward strand.
GGTACCAGAGCTCTTTCTGACAAGGAAGCTCAATGTCTCACAAAACTACAGTTCCCAGAATTCCCTAGCATTAATCCAGGGCAGTTAAAGCAATCCCAAACTGTATTATTTCTGCAGTGTGTTTTGGATCTGCATCTCCTTTTCTTTCTCCCCTCTATTTCCCTCCCTCTCCATGTACAAAAATGACTTCTTCCCACATTCTGTTTTGCTACCCTTTCCCATCACTATCATCTTCCTGCAATTGCTCTCATTTTGCTAACTACATGTTACTGTTGTTTTGACCAGCAGGACATTCGCTTTGTAAATTGTTTGATTACCTGCAGAACCTCCTTTGCCATCACGCTCCATTCCTCACTCTTACTTGCAACTTACTTCTCTCAGTCTCACCAGGATTTTTTTTTTTTTTTACAAAATGACTACAGATGGAAAACAGATTGTAAAATGGAGCTGTAAAGATTACAAAAAAAAAAATCTGAAGTTAATTTCTTTTGGATAACAATGGGAAAACACTGCCTTGCCTATTTTTTTTTTCAATCATAGTTTTGAAAACAGGTGTTTGCTGTGCTGTACCACAGGGCTTGTTGTTTTTGTTGTGTGCCATCATAGAATCACAGAGTTGGAAGAGACTACCATAGTCACACAGTGCAATCCCCTGCTATGCAGGAACACACAAAGCACTCCCAACAGATGGCCATCCAGCTTCTGTTTAAAAACCTCCAAAGAAGGAGAGTCCTCCACTCTTCAAGAGAATGTGTTACACTGTCAAACAGTCCTTACTGTCAAGAGGTTAATCCTATTGTTGAGGTGGAATCTCTTTTCCTGTACAGTTGGTCCTCCTTTTTAATGGGAGATCCGTTCCAGACCCACCCACCCCCCAGCGAATATGAAGGCTTGCATATATTCAAGCCCAATAGACTTGAATGGGGTATGCCCAGTGGGCATGCGTGCCATTGAATATAGTGTGTTGCCCTCTGCGGATATTCAACATTAGGAGGGGCAACTGTAGTTTGAATCCATTGCTCCATGCCCTATTTTCTGGAGCTGTAGAAAACAAACATGCTTCATCCTGAATATGACACCTTTTAAATTTTTAAACAAGGTGATCATATCACCTTTTAAACATCTCTTCCCCAGGTTAAACATACCCAGTTCTCTAAGTCTCTCCTTTTAGGGTATGGTTGCCAGTTGTTGAAGTTTCTGATTTAAGGCAACTGTAAGACAAAACTTTCGCAGGGTTTTCTGGGGTTGCAAGTATGTGACTTGTCCAAGGTCACGTAGTGGGTTCCCATGGCTGAGCAGGGAATCAACACATATCTCCAGAGTCATAGTCTAATGCTGAAACTACTACACCATGCTGGCTCTCTATGCCACAAGGAGTGGAGAGCAATATTTAATTTTTGGAAAGTCTTGTAAGGGACTCAAGCTCACAGGAAACAATGTCATTTGCATGATTAATCCTTAATTCTGTGGGGAGAAGGAACAGGCTTGGCACTTGCTGGGTGGAAAAAGAAAGACATGCAGCAAGTGTTCGTAAGTACTTTTCCTATATCCTTGCAGACTAGGAGAAATAAGTTAGAAGCTATTAAACCTTGACAAATTTTGTGAAAGTCTGTATAGGAGCTGTACATAAAGAACAGCCAAACCACCTAAATTCTTCTTAGAATCATAGAGTTGAAAGACACCAAAAGGACCATCCAGTCCAAACTCTTGCCATGCAGGAATATACAATCAAATCTAAACTCAGATTTTGGTATATTCAGGGGATTGGTTCCAGGACCTCCTGCAGATATCAAAATTCGCTGATGCTCAAAAGTAAGCTTAGACTTAGGCACAAGAGAAACGAAGGTAGGAGAAAGGAACATCAACAATTTAAGATATGCAGACAACACCATATTACTAGCGGAAAACATCATGGACATGGAACAACTACAGAGGAGAGTCAAGGAAGAGAGTGTAAAGGTATGCTTTCTGCTGAACAGAAAGAAAACAAAACTGATGATCACAGAGAACCTATATGAATTCAACATAGACAATGAGAAAATCAAAATAATTAAAGATTTCTCGTACCTTAGGTCAAACATTGATAAAAATGGACTGCAATCAAGAGATAAAAAGAAGACTAGGAATGGGAAGGGCAGCGATGAAAGAACTAGACAAGATATTTAAAAGCAAAGATATACAACTGAGCACTAAAGTTAGAAACATCAAAGCCATGGTATACCCCATCACTATGTATGGATGTGAGAACTGGACAGTAAAGAAAGTAGATAAAAAGAAAAACAAAACACATTCCAGATGTGGTGCTGGAGAAGAGTGTTGAGGGTACCATGGATAGCCAAAAAGACAAACAAATGGGTCCTTGAACAGATCAAACCTGAAATCTCCCTGGAATCCAACATGACTAAGCTGAGGCTGTCATACTTTGGCCATATCATGAGAAGGCACAACTCATTAGAAAAGAAAATAATGCTAGGAAAGGTTGAAGGTAGAAGAAAGAGAGGAAGACTGCATGCCAGACAGCTAGACTCAGTTAGGGAGGTAATGGGCATCAATCTAGAAGACTTGAACAGAGCAGTGGAAGGCAAGAGATCCTGGAAATGTCTTATCCATGGGGTTGCCATGAGTCAAGGTCGACTTAAGGGCAATTATCAACAGCAAGAAGTCCCTTATATAAAATGATATAGTACAGTGGGATTTCAGAATCCGTGGGTGATCTGTTCTGGACCCTCTGCAGATACCAAAATCCATAGATGTTCCAGTCCTATTGCCCCCAATGGCAGCACATCCATGTGGCAACATTGCCATTAGGGATAACAGGACTTCAGGTAAGCGTCCATTGTCCCCAATGACTCTTGGCTGACACAGTCAAACCTTTAAATAATTTAAGATTGTAGGGTAAACTTTTGCTAATTCTGATCAAATGTTGGATATTTTATGTAAGATGTTAGGGTACAGCAGACAAATGGATCTTGTTATAATTTAGGGATAATGACATATATGTTTTGTAACTTCACAAAATCTGCTTCTTCAGAACTAACATTTACTTGTACTTACTTGTCAACATCATTTCAGACACTGTCAGATGTACATAGCTCATGAAGTTATAATTTTAGTTCATTTTTTTCACAAATACTATACAGATTTAATTTCCCTGGTCTTAGGAAATTAGGGAGGTCACAGTCTTACCAAGAGATCACAGCCTCTGCTTAAAGACCTCCAAGGAAGGAGAGTCCACTACACCATTTTGGTGGCCCTACGCTCCAGTTTCTCAATGTCCTTTTTGAACTGTGGTGCCCAGTACTGGACACAGTATTCCAGGTGAGGCCTGACCAGAGCAGACTAGAGTGGCACTATTACTTCCCTTGATCTAGACACTATACTTCTACTGATACAATCTAGTTTTGTTGTTGTTATTTGCAGTTTTTCCACATTCACAGGGGTCCTGTACCCCTAACCCCAGTGAATGTGGAGGGATGAATGTACTTACTCTAGTATGTTATTCATAGTATATAAAATAGTTTGTTGTACATATAGTTTTGCTTATTATTATATAGCATTGCCTTGCTATTATATGATTTCATGTGTATTTTATGACCACAACACTAGTCCCACTCACTTGGTTCAGTGTCTTAAAAGTAAGCAAGCACAGGATCAGGCCAGGTCTTTCCCTTAGGCAGGTCTATTCTTTGCTTAAGAATCCCAAGACATCTTCAAGCAAAGATTGGCTGGACAAAGTCCTCCAATGCAGAATAACATGGTACTAACCTAAATCTGGAACTAACCAAATTTTGGATTCTGTGCATTCTGTTTCATATGTAAGTACAGTATAATTCTCAGCTGATGGGTGTCTACCAAGCAACGTTATAAGAGCATTATGGAAAGAAAGCTTTTTTGAGCTTTATAAAGAGCACTGATCACGATCAGGGCTTTTTTAAAATAGAAATCTGAAGAACACAACTAAACGTTCCTAATTCCTCCTGAGGAACAATGTGCTTGAGAGCCAGTGCGGTGTGTAGTGGTTTGAACGTGGGATTACAACTCTGCTGGAAATCCAAGCTCGAATCCTCATTCTCAGCCATGGAAACTGCCTGGGTGACGATGGGCAAGTCACACACTCTCAGCTCAGAAGGCAAAGGCAAACAATTTTAAAAGCCTCTAAACAAATCTTGCTAAGAAAACTCCATGATAGGTTTGCCTTATTGTTGTTGTTGTGTGCCTGCAAGTCGTTTCAGACTTATGCTAGCCCTAAAGCAACCCTATCATGGGGTTTTCTTGGCAATATTTGTTCAGAGGAGGTTTGCCATTTCTTTCCCCTGAAGCAGTGTAACCAGCTATCATAACCGCAAAGGGGGACATGGCACCACAAAATGTAGGGCCTTCAATAAAAATGGAGGACATGACCAAATAAAAGCTAAAAACACTCATATAAATGTAAATCCATGCTTCTTAGTCCTGTTCAAAATAGAGGTCATTTTGGAATTCCTCCTGGACAGAAGGTTGAAATGCAGGACAGGGTCAGGAAAAGGAGGGCGCCTGGTCACTCTGCCCCAGAGGCTGAGAGAGTGTGACTCGCCCAAGGTCGCCTTAAGTGTGGCCACAACTCAAAAACGCCTTGAAGGTGAATGATGTTCTTACACACTCGTCTCTTTCCCACTCGTGTGAATTAGAAGCGCTGGATTTTATTTTCTTTACACATAATAACCAGGGTGACCAGACTTTTCCTCCTTTTCCAGGACCTGTCCTCCATTTCAGGGTCCTTCTGCCCATTTGGAAACAGGGACTGAGAAGCATGAATTTATATTTCTATGAGTGTCTCTTGCTTTTGTCAGGTCATTATGTAGAGAGAGAGAGAGAGCTTTGAGACTAACTGAAAGAAAGAAGTTGGCAGCATGAGATTAAAATATCTACTTCTTCAGATGCATTTGTTTAATCAGGTCCTTGAATGCCCTCCTGTGCAGTGGTGAGGAGACATCTGGTCACCCTGCACTTAACCAATAAAATAAATGGGGGGGGGCAAGGTGAGAGGGAAGAAATACCAACCTCCTCCAGTCCTTTTCCTCTTTTGAAGAAGACTGGCCTATGAGGCCAGACCAGGCGGAACAAGCCTCACAATCTGCCCCCGTTGCCATGGGAACCTCCTCCATTTAAGGCCCAGGTAGGTCTCACTCTCAGTAGAGGCTCTGGGCACACCTTTCTCCCCAGGTGTCTGCTGGGTAATGTAGTGCCTGAGGCAGGGCAAAGGCTGGGAGTCTTTGAGAGGAAAGACTACGATTCCCAGCAGGCTCTGCTCTCTCTCACACCTGAGGAAGAGGAGGAGGGTGTGGCTTTTCCCTTTTGACTGGAAAAAAGATGAAATGCTCCACAGGTGGAGCTAGGAAGCATGGACGGTGCAGCTGCCCTCCCACCTCGCTGTTGTTGTTGTTCTTGTTGTGTGACTTCAAGTCGTTTCAGACTTATGGCATTGGCCACCCTCTCATGAGGTTTTCTTGGCAAGTTGCTTCAGAGGGGTTTTTGCCTTTGCCCTCCTCTGAGGCTGAGACAGTGTGACTTGCCCAAGGTTGGGTTTTGAAAGGGGATTCGAACCCAGATCTCTAGAGTTACAGCCCAATGCTCAACCACTACTACATCATGCTGACTCTCATTTGCATGGCAACACATTCACAATAATGTCTACACGAATGTGTTCAACCCACTACACCACTAAACTGGCACAATCTGAATTACATACAAATATGAATTACAATATCCTGCCTTTTCCCCAAACAACTGGGACTCAAGAGCAGCTTGCAACATTTAAAAAAACAACAGTACAATTAAAAGCATACAAAAATAGTACATTAGAATAGAATTAAATCATTACAGTATTAAAATAAGTTCCATGTGAAAAGAATAAAATACCATTAAAAATATAAACATATTTAAAAAATACTTTAAAGCAATACAACAGCCTAGTCCATGTTTTAAAACTTTTTGTTTCAAATGTCTGTCTAAATCAGGATCAGAATTACAAATCAAATGGTTAATGTTTCTTCATACTTTATATGGGTCATTTATTTTAACCCCCCCCCCTTCAAAATGGCTGTATGCATTTATTCATTCATACATCACTTTCTCAGTAAGGAGCAAATGAACAGAATGGATAAGTTGCAGTGTGGCACTCAAACCACTATATCATTCTGGCTCTCACAACAGTCCTCAGCACTTTGCAATTCTGGATGCATTTATCCAGGTTAGTAATAGAACAAAACTTGCCAAGAAAACCCCATGATAGATTTGCCTTAGGGTCCCCATAAGTGGGAACCAACTTGAAGGTACAGAACAACAATAATCCTCCTAACTGAAGATTATTAAACTATGGGGTTTGATTCTTCCCACTAACCTATACAGAATTCAAAGACAGATATAATCATGAATTCATGGAATCCTAGAGTTGGAAGAGACCACAAGGGCCATCCAGGAACTCACAATCAAAGAACTCCCAAAAGATGCCATCCAGCCTCTGTTTAAAGACCTCCAAAGAAGGAAACGCCACCACGCTCTGAAGAAATGTGTTGCACTGTTAAACAGTTCTTACTATCAAGAAGTTCTTCGTAATATTTAGGTGGAATCTTTTCCTGGAGCTTGCACCCACTGTTCTGGGTCTATTATCTAGAGCAGCAGAAAACAAGTTTGCTTCATCCTCAATATTATACCCTTTCAAATACTTAAACAGGGCTGTCATATCACCGCTTAACTGTCTCTTCTCCAGGCTAACATACCCAGCTCCCTAAGTCTCTCCTCATAGCGCATGGTTCCCAGACTCTTCGCCATTTTGGTTACCCTCCTCTAGACATACTCCAGCTTCTCAACATCCTTTTTGGATTGTGGTGCCTAGAACAGTATTCCAGGTGAGGGCTGAACAGAGCAGAATACAGTGGCACTATCACTTCTCTTGATTTAAACACTAGACTTCTATTGATGCAGCCTAAAATCGCCTTGGACTTTTTAGCTGTCGCATCACACTGTTGATTCATGTTCAACTAGTGGTCTACTAGGACTCCTAGGTGCTGTACATGCCTCTAACAAACGGTGTGCTGGCACCGATTCTAGGGTTAGGGACCACATGGTCCCTAACCCTACTACGTGCAAGTGGCCTAACAATGGTGGAGCGCTGTGTACACGGGTGCCGCCATTGTTACGTAAGCACCGTGCAGCATCTGCACGTTGCTGTGTGGTGCTTACGTAACGAATGTGCCAGTGGCACATTTGTTATGCCGCCCCTGCGGCTCAAAAAGAACCTGGGTCATGCCAGACAAATCTGATCTCTTTCTTTGATAAAATTACCAGCTTGGTAGATGAAGGGAATGCTGTGGATATAGTATATCTTGATTTCAGTAAGGCGTTTGACAAGGTTTCCCATGATATTCTTGCAAACAAGCTTGTAAAATGTGGGCTAGACAAAGTAACTGTTAAATGGATCTGTAATTGGTTGACCGGCCGAACCCAAAGGGTGCTCAACAACGGCTCTTTTTCCTCCTGGAGGGAAGTGACCAGTGGGGTCCCACAGGGCTCTGTCCTGGGCCCAGTGTTATTCAACATCTTTATCAATGACCTGGATGACAGAATTGGGAGCACACTTATCAAATTTGCAGATGACACCAAATTAGGAGGAATAGCTAATACTCCAGAGGACAGGATCAACATTCAAAATGATCTGAATAGACTAGAAAGCTGGGCCAAAGCTAACAAAAATTCAACACAGAGAAATGTAAGGTACTGCACTTAGGGCAGAAAAATGAAATGCACAGATATAGGATGGGAGACACATTCCTGAATGAAAGTACATGTGAAAGAGATCTAGGAGTCCAAGTAGACCATAAGTTGAACATGAGTCAACAGTGTGATGCAGCAGCTAAAAAGGCCAATGCAATTCTAGGCTGCATCAATAAAAGTATAGTGTCTAGATCAAGAGAAGTAATAGTGCCACTGTATTCTGCTCTGGTCAGGCCCCACCTGGAATATTGTGTCCAGTTCTGGGCACCCCAATTCAAAAAGGACATTGAGAAACTGGAGCATGTCCAGAGGAGGGCGACTAAAATGGTGAAAGGTCTGGAAACCATGCCCTATGAGGAACGACTTAGGGAGCTGGGGATGTTTAGCCTGGAGAAGAGAAGGTTAAGAGGTGATATGATAGCCCTGTTTAAATATTTGAAAGGATGTCACATTGAGGAGGGAGCAAGCTTGTTTTCTGCTGCTCCAGAGAACAGGACCCAGAACAATGGATGCAAACTACAGGAAAAGAGATTCCACCTCAACATTAGGAAGAACTTCCTGAAAATAAGGGCTGTTTGACAGTGGAACAAACTCCCCCAGAGTGTAGTGGAGTCTTCTTCCTTGGAGGTCTTTAAGCAGAGGCTAGATGGCCATCTGTTGGGGATGCTTTGATTTGGATTTCCTGCATGGCAGGGGGTTGGACTGGATGGCCCTTGTGGTCTCTTCCAACTCTATGATTCTATGATTCTATGATTCCTCTGGCGGGAAGCTGTGCAGTTTGGCAGCTGCGGCTTCCATCTGGAGGAAATTAGGCCTCCAGCAGGCCGCCCCTTTTGGGCAGTCTGTCCCATGCCCTAGATTATTTTCACATATAGTCTCCTTAGGCCCGGTGTCCCCCATCCTATATCTGTGCATTTCATTTTTTTTCACCCTAAATACAGTACCTTACATTTCTCCATGCTGAAATTAATTTTGTTAGCCAAAATGAATGAAATTCATTTTGTTGGCCCAGCTTTCTAATCTATTAAAGTCATCTTGAATTTGGATCTTGTCCTCTGGGGTATTCCTCCTAATTTTGCATCATCTGCAAATGGATAAGCATGCCCCTTATTCTTTCATTTAATTCATTGATAAAGATTTAGCCATGCTAGTCTGGAAAATTAGCTTGCAAAGGGACCTTGCTGCACCTTTGAGACTATGGCTGCATCCACCCTTCAGAAATAATCCAGTTTGAGCTCACTTTAACTGTCATGGCTTAACACTATGGCATTTGGGGAATTGTAGGGTCTTTTGTGGCACCACAGCAGAACCCAGTTCCCAAAATTCCTTAGCACTGAGCCATGGCAGTTAAAGTGAGCTCAATCCAGATTATGTCTGCAGTGTAGATTCAGCCTCACTGAAAGAAAGAAGTATGAACTTTCCTAGACTTGAGCCTACTTCCCCAGATGCATAGGCTTCAAGTTTTCTTTCAGTGAATCTCCAAGGTGATACAAGGTCCCTTTGCATACTAATCTATTTAGGATTACATTTTTATTTATTTAACTTGGGTCAATTTGGAAAAAGTTGTTTAGAGTTGGCAGCAGTTTTGGAGTGGTCCAGTCACTTCATAGTAAGTGCCAGCAGCAGGATTTAACTGACTCCTTGGAGTCACCTGGACCTCCAGTCCCAAAACCTCAGAGAATAGCTCTTTGGTAATATGGCTGAGCATCAAATGATTCAGGATGGTTGTTTCCTTTCCTTAAAACTACACAGGTAGGTGCTGATATAAACTGTAGAACAAACCAGAAACATGAACTGAAGAGAAATGCTGTCATTCTCATCTACAGATGGGAGTGTTCGGCATCCATTTACAGTTATTTTTCACCCCCACATGGAAGTTAATCTTCAGTGAATTCAAGGGTGCAAAAATATGCAACATTAGGTTATTTTTCTGTTACTTCTCTGTCTCCAGATGCTCAACATTGCATCCATCCATCGATTTCATTCAAGGCACAAATAAAATAGTTTTTTTAATTACAATATAATTTAAAAACAAAATCATCTGGATAAAAATAGTATAAAATGATATAAAACAAAGAAAAGTTTTTTAAAAAATCTAAAGCAATCAGCCTGTATAAAAGTTCCTCTGATGCAATTATATATTAAAAGCCTGCTTGCATAAAAATGTCTTTGCCAAATATCTTTGGCTATTATGAATTTTGGCCCAAAAACAAAAAATGGAAAAAAATGTATTCTTCCTCCCAAATAGTTTTTGTTTCCAGTTACTTTTTATTTCTTCCAGGCTAGAAAAACTTCACGAACTTACAGTGAATAGGGGTTAACTATCACTGTTTTTCAGTCACAGCAACACTCAACAATGCTCTGTTACTTTATTTACAGAACAATCCAATATACATCTATTCAGATTCAGAAGCCAAGCCCCAAACAGTTAAAAGGGGCTTAGTTCCAGGTAAGTATGTACAGAATTGCAGCTTTATTTCTCAGAAAGGCTATAGTCCTATGGATACCTCCCTAGGAAAAAGATCCATTGAATTCAATCCTTTATTTCAGAGTAGAGCACACACGGTACTCAAAGTTGCAGCATTTATCAAGGATTATTACTCAGCTTTATGACCAGAAACAAGTTCCAGCTTTCTTCAGCTTCATATTCCTCATGCTGACATTGGCAATACACCACATATGTTATAAACAAACAAACAAACAAACATAGTGCTGTTTTTGTGCCGATGAGGGTAAGCTTGGATACTGCCTCTGGTTCTTTTGCCTTCCCAAAGATCTATGAGGGGTTGGTATATGAGAATTTCCTTTCATTTTTCTCTTTTACAGCCTAACATAGATTCTGCTTTGAGTTTCGAAAGAGGTTTACAGCTCTGTGAAACAAGGCAGGTGTTGTTTCTTATAAAATAAACATCCCAGCACACTTACAGAATAAGCAACCATTGCCAGTGGGACCTCTCTCACCCACACACATTTTTAAAACAGGAGTCTTAACACCCATAGACTTTAGCAGACAGTTTTACTTCTGCCTCTTGCCTGTTTGTGGCATCTGTACTCTAGCATAACATTTAGCACTTGTACAGTATAGTTCTTTTGAGTGTTCCAGTGTCATTAAATTGTTATAATCCGTACAGCTGCCTTGGAAGTAATATATATTCCAATTTCCATATTGGAGGGCCCATACAGACAGGCCAAAATAAAGCTGCTTCAGGTCACTTTGGAGGAATGCTATTTAAAAAATGCATGCGTCCTAAGAGGCTGGAAGCCACGCCAAAGCCATGCTCCAGTCCTAAGGACTGGAGTGCAGCTTTGGTGCAGCTTCTGGCCTCTTATGATGTGTATGTCATTTAAACAGCAGAAGTATATGTATATGGTTTTTATGTGTTTGATAATGTTGTGGTATTAACTTTCTTTCTTTAAGTTTATATTCACTGGTACCCTGTGGAAATTTCCGTTCTTTAATTTACACCTTGTGAAACAACATAGAGCTAGGAATGGAAAGACAGACTTTCTTGGGTTATAGTGGCACAGTTTAATAATAAGGCAATAAAGGTGATAATATTGTTAGTAGAGAAGTGAGTAAGAATACACCTTCATAAGGTTGCTATTTATCCTGGAAAATCTGACTGAAGGGACTAAAATATGTTCTCCTCAGGGAGACTGTTCCAAAGTCTCAGAGCCGTTGTTGAAAAAGCTCTTTGTGAAGTAGTAACATATTTGGAAGTCACTATTTCTAGTAAGTTCTTACCCAGTGTTCTGAGAGTGCGGGGTGGATTGTATGGGGAGATGCAGTCCCTCAAGTAACTTGGGCCCAAGCCATGTAGGGCTTTATAGGTAATAACCAACACCTTGTACTGTGCCCAGAAGCAAATAGGGAGCCAGTGAAGATCTTTTAAGATAGGTGTAATATGGTCAAACCTTGATGAACCGGTGACCAATCTGGCTGCCATATTCTGCACTAACTGAAGCTTCCGAACTTGGTACAAGGGTAGCCCCATGTAAAGCGCATTACAGAAATCTAGACAAGAGGTTACCAGAGTGTGTACCACCGTCTCAAGGTCCCTTCGGTCTAGGTAGGGTCGCAGTTGGCATATCAACCAAAGTTGATAGCAAGCACTTCTGGCCGTCGCATCTACCTGAGATGTCAATTGCAGGGACGAGTCCAGAAGTACTCCTAAACTGCGAACTTTGTCCTTCAGGGGAAGTGTGACCCCGTCCAAGACAGGTTGACAAATTTCCTTCCTTAGACCTGAGGGACCTATCACAAGTACTTCCGTTTTATCTGGATTCAATCTGAGTCTGTTTTCCCTCATCCAGCCCATTACCGACTCCAGGCAGGCATTCAGAGGAGAGATGCCATCCTTAGTCCCTGTATCAGTCGGAGACATAGAGAAACATATTTGGGTGTCATCAGCGTACTGGTAACACCGTGCCCCATGTCTCCAGATATGTTATTTGTTACGTATTTTTTAAATAATGTTTAATAAAACCTAAAAAAAGATTACATCTTGAAACTATCTTAATAGTTCTCCAATCAGGTGGTGGTTGTCAGACCATGCAACTCCCATCCTTTCCATCCAGGATCTCCATGCCACATTGGGTGAATACAATGAGAACAGTAGTTCAGTTAGGTTGACATTAGCTTGGAAAAAGCAGGCTTTTTAATTCTTTTAAGCACCAAGGTAGAGCAGCATTCCATATCCCATCATTGCATGGATACTTTGCCTACATATTTGAATAGCCTGGAGGTAACCAGGGGAAATAGTCAGCTTTCTGTCAGGAAGAGACTAATCCTACAAGCATAGCTGGGTTGAAGAGCTAGTCTTACAAGCATAGCTGGGTTGCCAGTTTATTTTCTGTCAAGGATCGTGTGTCTAACAACTGTGTGAAAAGCACAAATAAATAAATAAATCAGAGGAAGGTTTTTCTCATTACAGGATTTGCATACTGGGGGAAAACTTCCCTTTCTGAATTAGTGTTTGTCGTATTACTGTAAAAAGGTCCAGAGTGCCAGAAATAAAGCCACCAACATCAAAAATCAAGCAGGGATTATATGAACAGTCTTGAGTTTAAGGAAGAAAAGCAAGTGAATTTACATTTTCACACTCTGAATCACCAAGGATATATCCACACTGCACAGTTATAGCGGTTTGATAACAGCCTAATTGTTAGAGAACCATCCTATGGAACCTGAGATTGGTAGTTTGATAAGAGACATAAAATCCCCCAGTTGCTATTCTCTAATTCACTCCCCTGAACTGCAGTACTCCAGCAGAAATGCCAAGGCCTTTATTAAATTATAAATCCCAGGATTCCTTAGGATGGGGCTATGCCATTTAAACTGGTGTAAGAGTACTATAATTGTGTAGCCTGGTTAGGGGTTCTTTCTTTGGAGGGAAGAGATGATACTGTACTGAAGCCAGCACTCTATGCCCCTTCTAAGTGTAACATTGATTTCAATACAAATATATATATTGAATTGTATTGATGAATTGTATTGTTTATACAGTATGCTGTTCACCGCCCTGATCATAGGAAGGGCGGTATACAAATAAAATTTTTATTTTTATTTTATTTATATATATAAAAAAAACCTCATTACTCTCTCCTCCACAGGGAGCTAGCCCTGACAAGTTGCCCTGAAACTTCCTGCTCAAGAAATTAGAGTGTGTATGTGTGTGTGTGTACCTTCAAGTTGCCTATCTACTGATGGCACCCCCATGAATTTAATAACTTTTTCTTAGGCAAGGATTAGTCAGAGGTGGATGGGGGGATTTCTAGAGCTTCAGGGGCATCTGTACTAAAGACTCTGAAACACTTCAATATTATGCAAATAATAAATGGGGCCCATATATACAAATTAACTCTATTTGGGGAGATGAAGTCTCACATAGGTAATGGATTATTAGTGCTCTCTACAGCACTAACTGCTAAGGGAGAGCAAAAACTGAGTAGAATTCAAATAAGGAAAGGAAAGGAAGTAATAATAGCAGGCATTAGACAAGCTTTGAAATCAGTATTAATGATGTGTGTAATTGCACTTTCCTGCTTCTGTACTCCTGAGCATAAATAAATGACTGTAACGTGACAATAATGAGCCCATCAAACTAATCCTGTGTAGAGGGAGAATTTATTGCAACACTAAAAGCGTTGTCTTCCAAAATAAACCACTTTTTATCATGCACACTGCCAGTAACATAAAGAGCATTAAGAGGCACAAAGTAGTGAGTGTCAATTCAGATGCAGGTGCCAGGATGTCCCTTCTACTAAATGTGCCCCATTAAAATTCTGTCTGGATTATATGTATCTTTTGATAGGAGTTGCTGTACTGACCCAGACTCTGTCAGAAGGAATCTCCGCTCCATTCATTCCACACAGACTAGATTTCAAACTCTGAATATTAAACACTGTGTTACCAAAGACCAGGGTATCGCCCACTCAGTATAATGGCATTTATTAAAAATGGAATACAAGTGGTATGAAGGTCAAAATGCAGGACAGAAGAAAACACACTTTGATGGCTCTCTCCTTCTTTTACAGGGCAACAGATGCAAGATCTTTTACAGCAGTATAGAATAAAACACATTTCAACATATTTTACAATAATTCTTAACTTAGCTCTCTCTCCTTGTTTTACAGAATACTACAGAGCACTAAATTCAAGAAACCACATTATAGGGTTGCCTTTGGGTCATCGTAAGTTGGAAATAACTTGAAGGCACACAGCAGCAACAAAGACAACAACACACTTTGGTGTGTTTTACAATAATTCTTAGCCTACCTTTCTGTCTGTCTTCTACAGAACACTTCAGCTCTTACAATGAGGATATGAAAACAAATCATTTCTGATGTAAAACTTTGGAAATGTAGGTATTTTACTCTCATTTATAGGAGATTTTATTTTAAATAGTAGAACTGAAGGTCATTAAATTGTAAATAGCAGATCTGAAGGTCATTGCTGAATTTCACTTTTTTATTTAAAACTTAAAATATCATGACTCTTCTGATGTTTTATGTAGTACTTTTGACTAACTCATAGTGATTCGAATTCTGTATCTTCAAAAAGCAATGATACAGCAGTTTTTATGAACCTAGTTCAACTACAATTGCATGTATAAATAAATGGCCCTTTTATTTCTTTTAAAAATTCAGCATAGAAACATTGCAGTATTTAGTACTCATTCATGACACAATGCTTACCACTAGTCCCCTGATTCCAAATTGATTCACTGAAGTTCATGGCAGATGTACATTCCCTCAGCTTACTACAAATCTACACTGTGTTTGTGGACAAAGCTAATGGTTAATTTTTAAATAGTGTGGTATTACAGTACCAGTTTCCGAGTCTCTTAGGTAGATTATCATGTCCCAAAATAAGAAGTTATCCTTGACTTGGGCCTAGGTTCTAGGACATAAGCCTGAAAGGGAACTCACAATTTTTGTAATTCCTTCAGAAAGGTGCAAGTGACAGGTAATTTTAAGTCTATGGTCAGAGGAGTCCAGAGGACTTTGTTCTCCTATTGCCACAGCTATAAGAGATGAAAGCATTAGTGTTACTTGTCCATCTCTTATGTTGTTTTGCCATGGAGCAAGTTTAGAACAAGTCAGTGGAAAGAGCTTTCATCTTACCTTTCAGAGTTTCTGAATTTTCCACATTTTTGTCACAACTGGAGTAGAAAAATGGCTTTCCCAAATTATTCTCAAAGCTAGCCTTTAGGAATTTTTGTGCCAAAAGTTCTCCTCATAGTCTCACTCCAGATGTTCTCTTAAATATGATGTATCTGGTTTGGGACAGCAAGTTGCAAAATCAGGACTATCATAGGCACAGAAATCTTATGACCATCACCTGAGACTTAGGGACAACCCCTTGTGATATCATAGAAGGCAGTCCCTGGTGATGTAACCAAGTATGCTGCATTAAGCATCAGAGTTGCACAAAGTTTGCCATTCAAATTAAAACACCAAGTCTAACAAAGAAAAATACATATACATAAAAGGTGATGCACTCATTGTAAGATACCTCCTCTTCACCCTGAGGACCAGAAAACAATGTCCAGGCCCTGAGATCAGAGAATTCTAGTGATATCTAGCGTTGATTCATTGTTGAGAGATGATGTTTTTAAATACTAGAATGGCTGATTGTTATTGTGTGCCTTCAAATCATTTTCAACTTAAGACTCTAGAGCAAACATATGCAGTCAGCCCGCCCCATATGTGGGCTTCCCATATGCAAACTTGAGGCCATTCGGACTGGAAGTCCCATTTAGATGAATGGTGCGCACGCTCAGGGCGTGCACACCGCACCAAGCACAAGAGCATGCCACATTCATCTAAATGGGGCTTGAGCATGCATGTAATTTGCTTTATTTAGGGGGGTTTGGAACAGATCCCCATATAAAGTAAAGGTCCACTGCAATGGGGTTTTCTTGACAAGATTTGTTCAGATGGGTTTGTCTCCTTTTGAGGCTGAGAGAATGGATACCCAGTGGGTTTCCATGGCTGAGTAGGGATTCGAACTCTAGTCTCCGGAATTCAAACCAACACATCACAGCTGCTCTCCCAATGGCTTATATGCAGTGGAATATCATGTGTTTTATGTTTTCTGATCAATGTATGTCCAAGTAAATGTTTTTTGGGATACCATAGTACGTTCAACAGCAAAATAAAGTACAATTTACAATAAAATAAGGGAAAGCATTTTAATCAATTGAATTTTCATCTAAAAGTTACCTTAAAAATAGGAAAGACTTTTGAAAATGTAAAACTCTTACAGTATGCCTTTGTCCCCCCTCCCCCCAAAAAAACCCAACAGCAATGTGGGCACCAGACATTTCCTCCTGGAGAAAACCTTCCACAAGTGAGTGCTATTGCCAAGAATGCCTGCTCTCCAGTCATCACCACTACATCACTGCTGGTGGTAGCATCCACAGAAGAGCTTTAAGCAGTCACCTCAGTGATCAGACCTGCAGACTTGTATGGAGAGAGATGACCGTTCAGACCCTAACTCTGTTCATAATCCATAAAGGGCTTGAAAAGGTCAATTCAGAACCAGGACAATAGACTTGTGAACAGTCTGGTGACCATTTTAGCTGCTGAAAGAATAGCAGAATGTGTATGGTTATAATATATATGGTGACAGCAAAGCAGGAACGCTTGATAACTTTCAAAGAATTATAGTTATAATTTTATTTATTTGTTTGTTTGTTTGTTTATATCTCATCCTTTTCCCAAATTAGGACTCAGAGTGGATTACAGTATTAAAAAATAGTACAATTAAAAGCATACAAAAATGGCACATTAAAACAGAATTAAATTATTACAATATTAAAACAGTTAGTTTGGAAACTACTAGAAGTATAATATTTGATAGGTTTTGGTTGGCTTGTAATTTATTTTACATTTGAGAGCTGTGGGCAGGGCGTTAACTCCCTGAGACATGGCTGCAGCACACGTGCAGCTACTTTAGGTTTCAGTTACAATAAAGCACACCAGCCAGCGCTGAATGCTCCAAACTTTACTTCAAATTAACAGCCCAAAATAACAGCTTAAGTCTCAATTAGGAAAATAAATGGGCCCTCAGTTGCGTCACTGAAGGTACACCCATATAACTTCTGAGAGTTCTAGTTCCTTCACTAAGCTCCGGGTTCTTCCTTGGTATAGCCTCCCAGCATACACTTTTCCAGTTGTTCTGTCTCAGCCTTTTCCTCCAACTTCGGTCCTGGGCGTTGTTCCCACTGGTCACCTCGTGGGTCCCACCACTCTCCTTCCAAAGTTTCTTTGGACCGTCTCCGCCACTCTCCCTCCTCTGGATACCTGAAGTCTCCCTCTCTCCTGGGTCAGGCAATGTTACTTCTACGTGGGGTCTCACCCTCAATAAGCTATGCCTCCCTTGCAAGGTAACCGGACAGCCTACCCTTCCTGGGCTTCAGATTACTTGGCTTCTCCCTGTCATGACCACCTCTGTGCATCCCCGTCTTCCGCGTTTGCCGCCCCTCCTCATGTCCACCTGTCCTTCACCTTTTATATCCTGCCCCTGGGGCATATTCTCCCTTCCCTTGGATTCCCCTGGGTCCTCTCTCCCCTTGCTCCCTGGCTCTGCCCAATCAACCCTCTCTTCTTCCTCCCCTGCCTGGCTACAAGAGCCAAAATACAATTGCGCACACCTTCAAGAAACCTGTCAACTCATAGCATCCTTAAGAATTTCATAGGGTTTTCTTAGGCAAGGAATACTCAGAGGAGGTTTTGCCATTTTCTTCCTCTTAGTGCTTGACAAATGATATCTATGAGATTTGATTGCTTTGACTTTGGCAAGCCAACAAGCCTAGAAATTTGAATTTCAAGTTATTGAACGGTATTATTTTATTTATACCCTACCTTTCCCTCAAACCAGCGGTGTCACTAGGGGTGGTGTGGACTGCATGGGGTGACACCCAGTCAGGCCCTCCCCATGTTCCCTCCCATGCCTCCCTGTTGGCCCAGCCAGTTTAATAAATGTTTTTATTAAAATCATTTTATTGCTGGTAATCTGATGTTTGTGATCATTTCACTTCACTAGGTGTGCAATGGGTCAATGGTGTGACTAACCACTTGTGCAACCAATTAACAGGTAGGCAACAAAAAAAGTATGGCCAGCAATGGTGCTGGTGGCCACCTGGCCCCTCCCCTCATCTTCATATTGGCACACAGTTTGTACACTGATGTGATAATTCACTTTTTCCAGCTTGAACCAGAGCAATCAGAGATTTATTATGCTCCAGTGTTAAGCCCCAGAGCATGGCATGGGTTCAGTTTCCCGCCATTTAAGACACATGTATAATCTGTATAGGTGAGTTCCCAAATCGGATAGGGCCATTTCTTTAAGCCCGTGCAGACAAGCCTAGACATATTATATAGAGACTATGGGAAACTTGGTATCAAGAGAGGAAATCCTGATTTGTACAAAAAGCATAGATTTAAATCCATCTTCATATTATTAAAAATGTTGTTGTTAGTTACAACATTGTAAAATATATGTTTTATAGCATGGAAGAAAGAGAGCAACAGTCTCTAAGCTTTAGTGACCTACTTTCCGATAGTACTGAGGTAGTGCCTACCAATGTTAATGGATTCCCAACTCCTATCAGCACTAGCCAGCACGATTAATGTTCATAAGGTTGCTATTTGTCCTGGAAAATCCCAGACTGAAGGGACTAAAAAAATGTTCTGGTGGGCTGAACCAGTGGAAAGCACTGGCGGGAACCTCATTCTGTCCTGCAGGCTTCGGTTGCTACTGCACAGGTGTAGCATTGCCACCTTATTCTTCTCTTCTTTTTCCCTTCCCCCCAATAGGCCCAGAAGGTGGGAAAGGAAAGGAGGCAAGCAGAGGTGGCTTTGTGTTGTATGCTGACTGTGTCAGTGGTTTGAGCCTAGGGCTAGGTAGCATGGTGGACCTTGGCTTCCAAACAGTCCCTTTACTCTCTGGAGCTGCTTGGGAGCTTCCCTCTCTTCACACCAGCTAGAGGGGGGGAAGAAAAAGAGAGTTTGGTACTGGTAATGAGGTTGAAACATAATGGTAGAAAAAGTGCAATGATTGATGTATTGAATTTGCATAATCAGAATGCAAATTAATAGTTATAATAATTTGCATAATATGCAAATTAGTTTCCCAGTTATGAGGCCTGGAATATGGCAGCCCTACATGTTCAGGGATGATGGCGAACCATAGGTTTCCCTTCTTCTTCTGGCCTATGATCACTGCCAAATTGCTGCACTCTGAAGAAAACACAAGAGTCCTGCCAGCTATGACCATGCTAAAATAAAGTCAGTCCACTCTTTCTGTTTCAAACTTGTCACTTCTTTTTTTAAAGTTTATTGTATAAAATTCCATGTAATAAAAATTAACACATTGTATAAAATTGGAGTGTGTTTTCTTTCAAAAGTACAGCTTTAAACAGGATGAGAAACATAAAATCAAAAAGACAGAGGAACTTCAAATTAAATTAAGGCTCCCAGTTCAACAGGCAAGGATTCCTATTCAAATAATCCACAGTGCAAAAAAATTCTAATCTTGATGTTACTATCAGACACAGCTTTAAAAGTGATTCCCTGAGCAAAACCTTCCAGTATATTATACTGTACTGTATATAGCTAGAATCCACTGGATTTCAAACAATATTCTTGCTGTCCAAATTTAACTTGCAGTGAAATGTAGAATTTGCTAAAGAAGAAAAAACTGAACCATTGATACTTCTCATTTAGATCCATGTGTATTAGGCACCTAGAGGTAATTTTGACTTTGCATGATCTTTTGAGTCTAGAGTCCCAATTGCAAGAGAGACTTCAGGACCAGGGAATATACAGTAATTGTGGTCACTGAAATCAACAGTTAAAACTCTTTCCTAAAATCAAGATTCTGCTCAAGGTAAAAATACAGAAGTGTCCTTCAGCCTAACATGAACTTTTCTGGCTTATGATTTTGCTCCAATATAAGTAACTTTAAACAATACATGCAGGATGTAATAAAATCAGCACACAATAAAAAGTGAGAGAATTTCAATGAAAGAGTGAGAATGTTAAATAACAATTTCAGTATTAATTCAGTTGATCTAGGTAATGTATATAGTACAAAGGCAATGGATAAAAGCAATTGGAACACTGAAAATATCCTGACATTTGATGCTTTTCTTACTATACTTTGTAACTTGATTAGAAGAGAGGCGCAAAGGGATATCAAACACATAAGAGTTTATACACAGTAATCAAATGCAGTAAAATACACAGTCATCATACAAAAAAATGAATTGAAGCCAGTGCAACTTCTGTCACATGTGTGACATTGTGGTGCACCTGCTAAAACTCACTTTTATACACAGCCACTAAAATGCCCTTATGCTCTGCTACAACTTCTGTTATGTAAATACAGCATTCTGTGATCAGTTAATATCTCTTGGATGAGTTAACAAGGAAGCTATATTGTCCTTGTACATCTGTACACCATTTCTGGATTGGCCAGAAATGCAGAAACTGGGTTCCAACAGCATTTTGAATCAAGGTTCCAAGGAAAGCTACTATAGTAATTACATTTATGTTTGGGTACATATGTGAAAAAGTCAGGTATACAAATTGCCATGGTTGAGTGTGCTCCACCTGTAACTTGATTAAGGGCATTTTTCTTAAATCAGGATCAGGACACGTTTACAATATCAACAAGGCTTTAAAATGCTTTTTTGATTTGCACTAAGCCTTCCATCATCTTAGTGAGGTAGGTAGTTAATTGAACTAATTTTATGAACTGATACCTTAGTAACATTGTGGTGGCTGGGGTCTTTGTTGAGATTACTGTCAAGAAGGAAAAACTAAAAAAAGAGGGGTAATGAGCACATGTGCCTTTTGATTTTGCTGCAAGAATATACATTATACAAACATATATTTTTATTTAAATCGAGGAACAAAAATGTGTGCTGATATACCCATGTGAATTGAGTGTGAGGCCTGGTACAGACTGACGCAAAGCGCTGGTCTGGGGCTGATTTTAGGGCTCGGGAGAGTGAAGCGTCCACACGCTCCCAAGCTCTACCACACTGTCCAGGCACCATTTTGGCATGCGCACGCCAATAACATGCCTCGTGCACCACATCCAAATGGCGCAGTGCACAAGGGACGTCACCACAACACTCCAGGGCACTAATGGTACCTTCGCAGTGGTGGAGAAAGGAGCTGTGTTTCATGGTGCATCATTGCTGCAACATGCGGTTGCCACAGCAATGATCCGTGGGAGAAAGGGGAGGCATCTCACTGCCCCTTTTGCCCATCTGTATCCCCCTTGAGCTAATAGATTTCCCATTGACTGATGAACTATATTTATGATATATTTTGTAAGTCTGAGGGAGCTGTGTATGTGTTTTGTCAGTTCTGAGATTCTTCCGTTTAGTCTTTCTGCAAGGTCTTGTTTTATCAACAGCATAAACATTCTCATCTGTTTCTACCTCATACTCACATTGTCATTTAGTCTCACTTTTCCTACAAACACTACATTTCTTTGCATTGTTACATTTCACTGCTGAGTTAATGACCAAGAACAGTTTACGTAATAGATCAAGCTAAACCTGCAGAGTTCACCTGGCATCTTCAGAGCCTTCAAACATGATTTTGCTAGGCACTTGGTTCTAGGATTTCTTCTCTTGATCCCAAGACATTCCTTTACATTTCACTAGATTTCTGTGGAATCATCCATTTCCCTAAAATATACAGAAACAATTATTTGATTTTAGCTTTAATCTGTAGCATTTAGAAAGCCTCTAATCCTAATGAAGGGTGAATCTAAGGAGACATGGATTTTGTTAGTATTTAGTTGGCAAGCCACAAGGAGCACTTGAATGCTACTCTAAGCTTATTAAAGAAAAAAGAGAAAGTAAAATATTTAAATAATTTTAACAGGCAAAGGAATGATCTAATCTTGCACTTCAAGATACCACACTGAACACTTACTATATGGATACCATCCTACCAAAAATTAATCAAGGATTTTCTTGTACATTAAAAAATATTCAGGCTACATGGAGATCTCTTCTCTCAGCCTGCCTGATGAAAGAAAGCAAGAGCAGGATGGAGCATACGAAGCTTAAGCAGGGTCTCAAACCTGAAAGCTCCTTTTTGCTTCTGCTTCTTCCCCACTGCTGCTTGCTCTAATTCCTTGCTCCAGTCAGTCTGTTCCCAAATGGTGCCACTCCAAGCAACAGAAAAGATGCCTTGCACCCAACCTTTGCAAGAGTTTCCTGCCACTACTAGTGAAAGATATGGCTAAGAGAGTGAGTTCTCATGGGCAGGTGAAGAATGGGACATACCACCACATGAAGAGAGGCTTCATGCTGGTTTTAAGGAACCCTAAAAAGCATCTTCATGCAACCCCCATCCTCACCATGGTTCTAAAGGCCACTGGTTCCCCTTGTCTTTCTTACACCATAATACTTTAAATGTAAGGCCCTGCCATTCCCTTTTCCCCTCACCACCTCCCTGCTGCCCCCTTTCCCCTTCACTGCCCCCCTGGATCTTACTACTGTGCCCCCCCAGGGGGGCATAGCATCAATTTTGGAAATCGCTTACTTAAAGAAATGGCAACAGTGGTATTTGTCTTCCAATGGCAAAATAACAGGGTTTTGATCTATCTGTTTTGTGTTGCCTACATGAATGGTTCCAGTTGCCTGCTTAGATATATCTAACCTTCCTTTGAGCACTACTATGAAATTCTGTCAAGTAATTTACAGGAAAAATTGTCCGATCAGTGAGCTCACTCTTTCAGGTCCACCTAGGGTTGCCTGATTGGAAACTAGAAAAGGTCCCTGTACCCTTAATGGTGGTGCAGAATTGAGAATTTCAGCAGGTGCTGTTTGTTACTGTAACAAGAAACACTGCTAAAATTCCCATTTCTATATAACTATTAATGGTCCAGGAGCCCTTTCTTGTTTTAACTGTGGCAACTTTGGTGCAACATTATAAACTGACACAGCTGGGCCCCAGCTGAGGCCTATTGCTGAGTTTCTTGCTACTACTCCTCAGTGTTGCAACCTGTTTGTTTGTTTGTTTGTTTTTTGGCCCATTCTTTCCATCTAGTGAATGACAAAAGCAAGGAGAAGGAAGAAAAACAGCTCACTAAATATTTTTAAACTTTGTAAACCATTTCAATTTGGCAGCTTATAAAAGCTGTCTTTTAAAAAGCCACAGAATATCAAATGCATCTGTACAGCTTTAAATCCTGGAATAAACTTATTGTATTTTTCAGCTTCACTCTGAAAGGGTACTCAAGCAACTGAACTTCTTCATGACTGTCTTATAGCCTATCCACTTGAAACAAGATGAATGACCAATAAACAGAACAAGGAAGCAGAGGAGGAGAAAATGAATAACTCACAAACCTTTATAAGCCCAGGAATATTAAATTCATGTTGAGCCTCCCTTATCAGGAATTCCAAAATCCAAAATATTCCAAAATCCAAAATCATCCACAAAGGTGTCTGAGATAGTGACACCTTTCCTATCTGATGGTTCAATGTATACACAAACTTTTAAAAATTATTAAAATATTGTATGTAAAATTACTTTCAGGCTATGTGCATAAGGTGGATACAAAATATAAATGAATGTTTTGCTTAGACTGGGGTCTCATCTCCAAGATATCTCATTATGTATATGCAAATATTCCAGAATTCAAGATGCTCCTTTGTTGTTAGCTACCCTTGAGTCAGTTCTGACTCATGGCAACCCTGTGGATGAAACATTTCCAAGAATCTCTATCTTCCACTATCTTGCCCAGATCCTGCAAGCCCTTGCCCATAACCTCCCTGAGCGAGTCTATCCACCTGGTTTGTGGTCTTCCTCTCTTTCTTCTACCTCCATCTTTCCTAGCATTATTGTATTTTTCTAGTGATTCATGCCTTCTCATTATGTGGTCAAAGTACGTGACCAACTTGATCATCTTTGCTTCCAAGGAGAGCCGTGGTCTGACCTGTTCAAGAACCCATTTGTTTGCCTTCTTGGCTGTCCATGGAATCTTAAGTACAGCATCACATTTCAAGTGAGTTGATTTTCTTTCTGTCTGCTTCCTTTACTGTCCAGCTCTCACATCCATACATGGTAATTGGAAATACAATGGCCTGAACAATTCTGACTTTAGTGCTCAGTTGCATGTTTTTGCTCTTCAGTGTCTTTTCCAATTACACACACACATATCCTGTTGGGACAGTTGGTTTGACTCTGAGGATGATCATACTCAATATAAACTAAGACACCTACCTGAGTCTTTCCAACAACCTTTTACGTTTTTCCTTCAGATGCCAATTCTTCACCTTCCTGGGGACATCAGGAACAAACCAAGCAGCAATCAGTTTGATACACAGGGCCACATGCTGCAAAAAACCAATGGGTGGATCAGATTTCACTCCTCACAGCAAACAGATTGCAATCACCATCTGCTAATCTAGGCAAATGACTGACAGTACTCAGTGCCAGCTGCACCATTTAACCTTCATCCTACCAGATAGGACATCTTAATACCGCAGCATCACATTTTGTTTCAGAGATCATCCAGTACTAGGCCTGCAAGGTAGACACTATACAACATGATCACCTCAGAGGTTTCAAACAATGAGTTTCAGCCCTGAGTGCCATGTATAGTTAATTTTTAAAAAGTTGGTGGAAAAAATTGTCCCAACAAATCTATTCAGTTACTTTTTCATCCCATACAATGTAATATTCCAGGCCATTTTGTGCTTGAAAAACTATGCAGAGAAGCTGCTGCAAGTGCTCACATGAGAATAACCCGCCCCAGTACCGCAGCCCCATTGTTCATAGGTGGGAGGGCAGCAAATCCACATTTACTTGATCCTGCCCAGATGAACTAAACAGAATACTGATGTTATGAAATTCAGGACCCAGTGCAGACATCTACATACACCATAAAACAACCAGAAACACAATTTCAGAACACTCCAAGCCAAGAAGAATGCAAACAAAGAAACAGTGACAGAAATGTTTAACTACTCATCACAGAAAATATTCTTTACCACATAATCAAAGAAACAAATAGAGATGTAGCATGTATTCAGGTCACATAATGAGAGGAGTCCTTCAAAGTAGAGAAGAGGAACGTAATGTGTGGAAGCCCCTTGACATCACGGTTGGAGCACATACATTATAATAATAATAAATAAAATCTTTATTTCTATCCCGCCCTTCCAAGAAGATCAGGGCGGCTTACAACAGTGTGACATGCACACAATACAAAGTTAAAAACACATAACAACAATATACAACTAAAACAGCAATAAAAGCCCCATAGCCCGTCCTCATGGCCACGGAAGAGGAGGGAGGCCCGCAGGATCTTAATCGGGGAATGCCTGTTTAAATAGGAAGGTCTTAAGGTCCTTCCTAAATTGGGCCAGGGTGGTAGATGAGCGGAGCTCGGTGGGCAGCGTATTCCAAAGGGCTGGGGCAGCTGTGGAGAAGGCCCTTCTTGTAGTAGAGGCCAACCTGGCCCCAGGCACCTTCAGCAATTGCTGCCCAGATGTTCTGAGGGTGCGAGGCGGATTGTACGGGGAGAGGCGGTCCTTTAGGTATCCTGGGCTTACTGCTCCTTACATTGGCTTACTGCTCCTTACATTGGCTTACTGCTCCTAGCAAGGGTCTAACATGGACAACATGTGGCATCCAGTCTCAAAGCATTGACACTTCAGAGCAACAATGAAGCTAAAAAGATTGTGCCCAGACATAAGGCAGTTAAGGTTCAACAATAGGGGGAAAAATAGCAATATGAAGAATCACAGATAAACTGGCTGCTTTTGAAAAGATGTGGGCTGTTTGTTGAGCAGCTTTGTATGTGGTACACATGGGAATTTATATTAATAACTGATACATAACTTGAGGTCTGAGGTAATGCCCATTCTGGTTGTATATGTCCAGTAAACAAAGAAATGTCATAAAATGGGATGGAAGTGCTCATACGTTAAAATAACATAAGGCAGCCTGGTTACAGTAATGTGACAATAGTAACTGAACCATATTTTCACAAAGGATGAAATGTATTGGGAAACAATTTTTTCACCAGCTTAGAGCTGGAAGGTCACCTAACAAAAGACCTAGCATACAATAGCAGCATTCTACAGAACACATACACATTTCTGCAGTAGCGAACAAATATGGAAACTAGCAGTCAGTGGATCACATGTAGAACTTGCTTTCATGGAAACCACTTTGATCGTCCACAGAAAAGCGGTATATAAATAAAGCTTATTATTATTATTATTATTATTATTATTATTATTATGGATGACTGACACATTTGAGCAAATGCTCTTGTCTGTAGCATGGACAAAGAATAACACTTATCTGAGAGACATTTTCATCAGCCAAAACTATTGTGATTGAGGTAGAAAATTATTCCTTTAAGACCATTAATGCAGAGCAAGCAGAGTATATTGGTTTCAGTGGACTAGAACACTGGAAAACCAAGGTTTGAATTCCTGCTTTGCCAAGGAAACCTACTGAGTGACCTTGGGCAAGTCACATTCTCAGCCTCAGAGGAGAGCAATTGTAAACCCCTTATCAAATCTTGCCAAGAAAATTCTATGAAAGGGCTGCCATAGGTCAAGAGTGAGCTTGAAGGCACGTAACAGCCATCATTAGTGCTATATTGTAATGCAAGTTACATTTTTAAGTGTTTTCATTTAAGATTGGTTTCTCAATTTTTGGAGTTCCCAGCCATTTATTTTTTGTTTTTCAGTGAGAAATAACAGTGGTAGTATTTTTAGAATAAATGAATTAATACTTATACCCTTTTAAAAATCAAATGAGGTCTATCAGCTATTCACCTGAGTGAACCTATGTTTTCTGGTTTTGGGTATTTGGATATTATGGAATACATTTCATCTTATACATACGCATACTGCTGGGAACATTGGCATTTTTATCCCATGAAACACATTGCTATTCACAGAATGCTCAGAAAATACCCCAGAAGTCACTGAATTATTTTCTTTTCCAACTAGAAACTATGTTGTCTATGTTGCAGACGTTTTCTTCGACATATAACTGGTTCATTACTATATCATGGTTATTAAACAACACGAGTCTACATTAGATCTTGCTACAAGGCATCTAAATCTTGCCACTGATTGCAAAGGGAAGCATTATGAACCCATCACTGAGACACGTCCAAAGGCCATCTGCCGTGATGTCACATTACAATTCAACACAGGCCTTTTGTATAATCCTGTGAAATGCAGCCAAGACCAAGTGTAGCTTCCTCATGCTAGCTGGCAAAACTTTCTGTTCCTAGGCTGAAAGCCATAGACTGAAGGCTGCTGTTTCATCTCTAGAGCTAAGCAGGTTTAGCCTGTCTACTGCCTGGACAACAGTTAAAATGGCAACCCCATTTGCATAAACATTTTGAAGTCCATGGAAAAAGCCAGTGTCCCATGCCATGCAGGTATGCCCCAGGGCTACCCTGAAACAGGGTAAATTTCTCTTGCTATAGAGCTGTTAAAATGAACCACAGACAATTGTTTGTAGGCCTAATTTCTTCTCACATATGCAGCAAAGGCATCTGTTCAATATTTATTTGGTCTTAACAATGAAAACCAGAAATTCACACAATGCTCGTGCAGCTGTAAATTTTTTCTGAGAAACTCTTTCACCTATAAGGAGGAGAAATCTGATGAAGGACACCATAAGTCATAGTTTGCTGAAAGAGACTTAACATGCGTCTAGTGCAGTGTTACATGAGACTAGTAAACATTTACCTTTAGGGAACTTAAGTGTTCCTTCAAACTCACATCTTGAGTCAGCTGAAGCTAACCATGCTGGGATTCTATCCTGAATAAGAAAAACTATGTCATGTGCTTTTGCAATTAAAACACTTACCTCAAATAGGATAAGGAAGGCAAGACGAGCTGCAAAAACATGCCAAAAATGGATTGAATAACTGTAGTCATCACTGTTCCTATAATCTCGATACCTGCAGGAAGTGATGTAGCAACATAGCAACACTTTATCCAAACTTCTATCATGTGCAATTTTGATAAGATAATCTTTCCTGTTTTGCTGCAACAACTAACACAGTTATATATTGTTTGCTTGTAGAGTTTTTGTTTTTGAAAGCTTTTTAAAAATCTTAACCTGTAAGCCACTCTGAATATTTTTTTAAACAAGAAAGTCAAAAAGAAAACAATTACTTTAGAATTAATTAGGAAGGAACTAATCAATACAGTATAATCATCAGTTGATACCCAAGGAAGTACTATTCTATTTACTAGATTAATAATTCAGACAGTGTTGCTTCTATAGTTTTTTGTGGGTTTTTCGGGCTATGTGGCCATATTCTAGAAGAGTTTCTTCCTGACATTTCACCAGCATCTGTGGCTGGCATCTTCAGAGAATGCAGTGTTGCTTCTATTACCAGGCCAATAAAAGCCCTTAAAACTATATTTGCATTCCTTTTTTGAGAGGAGATATGCTTTCCCCTTCCCCAGAAATTTCTCTCACTGAAGAAGAAAAATCTCTATAGACCAGCACAAATTCTCTCACTGTTTTTGGTCAATGTTCAATTTCATTCTATAAAGAGTGTCAGAAGGATTACTCTTGAGGAGATCTATGGGTGGTCAGGTCTTGAGGATGCAATTGGAAATAGAGGATATCGTAGTGTGTCTGATGTAGGGAAAATGGAGAAGGATGGGGTGGGAGTAGAGCTGCATTTCAAGGGACTAGCTAGAATCAAATAATCCTGCTGGTGTGGAACTCTCCTCTATCAGATTACAAGAAATACTGTTTGCAAATAACAAGGGACTTCCTTGCAACCCTCGTTGCAACCAGAGCACTCAACTGTGACTCTAAACATTGTTTGTTCCTAACAACACTTATCTACATGTCTTAAAAATTAAAAACTGAGACCTCTCGTTTCTCCTCCCACTAAGCCCTCATCCCACTCACACCATCTCCTCAGTATTTTAAAGGGACACAGGTGAACACCACAGCCTATTTCTGCACAAAGGTAGATGTCTGAGGAGCAGTGGTGTCACCCCACCTTAGGGTGGCATTTCCAGGGTAAACCTCTATTACCTCGAGTTCCCCTTCATTAGGTTGTTGAAGGAAGGTGTGCTAGGATGAGCAAGTTCTTCATTCCTATTTTCTTTTAAACACACACATAACTCCACCACTGTAGTGTTAACACAAGCTCTACTGAATTGAGTAAGACTGAGATCAATATAATGCTTAATAGATTCAGCTGTGGAGTTCCCAGGCTGCAGCTGAAGGTCTGGAAACAGCTTTAAGCCTTTGTCAATACCTGCAGTATGTTATATTGTTCCCCATGGAGTCCTTCAGTTCTGCCAGATCCTTGTGGTTCTCAAAGTCATGGACATTGAAGACTGAAAGACTGTAGTTGATGTAACCTGTCAAACAGCTACATGTAACAAAAATGTTTACAATCATTTGGGGTATAGTAGATTCCAGTCCAATTATGCAGGCTATAAGATGCTAACAAGAAAAGCACAACACGGTTTTCGGCAATCTGCTGAATGAAACTGAACACTTGTCATCTGCTTTCAGCTTATGATCGAACTTATTTGTGTACAATTGGGTTAGATTTGCCATTGTTAATGTGATGGCTCTTTTTATTCTCAGTGCTACACTAAAAACTCCATACAGTATAGTACCTTTTGGGTTTGGTTTTTGTTTTGTTTTAGTAATTCATGGTTAACTTCCAGCATTTCAGATTTCAAGTTATATAGGAAACCATCAAACCTTCTCCTGTGCTTATTGGAATAATATTTCCTGATTTCAATGTTAAATAAAAGAAAGAAGTAAAGGTTTGGTATATATCTCCATTAAATTCCAAAGTACTTTGGAAACACTGGATTCTTGGATGTTCTGATAAGCTGTGTATTCATGTTACTGCAATATTTCTTTGGCCACAATACACTCGTGTCATTTGAGCCAATGATGGCAGGTAATAATTGAGCAATATTAGATACTTGTGTAAGAAGGATTCAGGCAAGTATCAGTTTTTTCTTATGCGCTCAGCTTTAAATACAGTGCACCCGCGGCTGCTTTCAGCAGAGGATGAAAGCAGTGCCGGAAGAAGTGCCGCCACGCCACCATGAGCACAAGCCCCATTACTTGTAATGGGGCTCAAGCATACACGAAATTTATTTTATGCCGGGGGGGGGGGGGTCCGGAACAGATCCCCTGCATAAAAGAAGGGCACACTGTACATAACACTTTCCCCCTACCTGGACCAAAAGGACCTTGAAACAGTGGTACATGCTCTGGTAATCTCTCGTCTTGATTTCTGTAATGCACTCTACATGGGGCTACCCTTGTACCAAGTTTGGAAGCTTCAGCTAGTTCAAAATGTGGCAGCCAGATTGGTCACTGGCTCTTCCAGATTTGACCACATAACATCAATTTTGAAAGATCTTCATTGGCTACCTATCAGCTTCCAGGCACAATACAAGGTGTTGGTTATCACCTTTCAAGCCCTACATGGCTCAGGCCCGAGTTACTTAAGGGAATGCCTCTCCCTATATAATCCACCCCGCACTCTCAGGACATCCAGGAAAGATTTGTTGGAAGTACATCCAACTAGACTAGTTTCAACCTCTCAAAGAACTTTTACATCAGCAGCTCCTAAATTATGGAACAGCCTCCCAGAAGAGATCCATCTTATTACCTCCTTGCAGGCTTTCAAGAGGGCAGTTAAGACAGATCTCTTCCAGCAAGCCTATCCATCCAGTCTTCTGTAAAAGACATTGCTCCACTCTTTTATCCAGGACTGGAATATTTTATCTTATTGTTGTTTGATTGTACTGTTTTTAATTGTTTTAATTGTTGGACACTATTTCTTTTATTGCTGTAACTTTTTGTCAATGTTGGGTTGTAATCCTGCCTCGATCCACCTGGGAGAGGCAGGAAAATCTAAATAAATTGTATTATTTATTTATTTATTTATTTTGGGGAAATTTTCCTTGTCCTCACTTATCATACTTTCCTGAATTTTGATCAACAGTGAGTCTCAGTGTTTGAACTCTCTTCCCTTTCCCTATAATACATGACAACACACTTGACTGAAGATTTCCTTTCACCCTAGAAAAAGCAAGAAAGAGGGGGCTACTTTACACTACATAATAAAAGCACTACAATTCCACTTTAGTCACCATTGTTGCATCCTACAGAATTGCAAGATTGTAGTTTGGATAGGTACCCGAGCAAATCCCAGGATTCCAGCCATGGCAGATAAAATGGAATCATAATGCTATAACTGTTTAATGTCAAACGACCCAGAAAGAAAAGAGAGAGCACTTCAACAGGGAAAGCTTGAGATCCACAAGCAACAGTTAATTACCCTAGTGATACCCTAGTGATAGTGAAGGAATAGCTCTTGAGATGGAAACGTATTCTATATTTTTATATAGTCCTATATAACTAACATATAAGAGAGAATTTATAGTTAAAAATGTAGGCTATGCTTGATAGTAATCTTTAGCTGTCAGATGATAACTCACTCTGTGCCAGTGTGGTTCTTCTGTACACAGGGGCTGTATGTGTATTTATACACCTGCATGGGGATAAAATCTGAAGTGATGGCAATCACTAGGCCATTGCCAATGACGGCCAAAATACCAATCGCCTCTAGGACCTGCAACCAAACTCCTGTAAAAAGTGAGAAAGCCAGAAAGAGAAATTTTCTTGGTTAGTTCAAGACAGAGAGGAAGGGCAGCCTGTTGCAAAAGCACCCCCAAATAGGACAGTAAAAAATCCCTCCCTCTCCCACCATGAGCTGAAGGAATTTCCTCCAACTTTTATTAATTTCTTTACCGGATCCTTACAATCTAACATTATTTTATCTATTTTTTATTACCTGTCCTACATGCAATGCATTTGTGAAAAGTGAAACATAAAAATGAACTTTACAGGCTACAGTATCTTCAGCTAGAGTGGAAAAGAATAGGATTCTAGCATACTGGTAGAAAGAAGTTGTACTGAAGAGTACAGGACCTATCTCCTGCCTGGAGCCTAAAGAACAATGGCAGTGGGGACACTATTTATCCTCTCAGCTTTCATTCTTCAATCAACATCTTGATTGCTGTATTTGTAGCACTGAGTTATGACCAGGCTGAGACCTTGAATAGACACATCCAAATCCAGGCCTGGGGGCTCGGGTTTTTAGCTCAGGATTCTTGGAATCATAGTCTGAACTTGAATGGCTACAGTATTTGGTGACCAGGCAAAAGGTTAGGATCTTGAAAATATGGGTGTCTGGGAAAGCTGCTGTACAACACTTAACACATATAAAATCACAGAATCATAGAATTATAGAGTTGGAATAGACCACAAGAGCCATCCAGTCCAACCCCAATCTATCATGCAGATCAATCAAAGCACCCCGACAGATGGCCATACAGCCTTTGTTTAAAGACCTCCAAAGAAGGAGACTCCACCACACTCCAAGGGAGTGTGTTCTACTCTTGACCAGCTCTCACTGTCAGGAAGTTCCTCCTAAGGTTGAGGTTCCTGTAGTATTAGTCCATTGCTCCAGGTCCTTTTTTCTGGTGCAGCAGAAAACAAGCTTGCTCCACCGTCAACATGACAACCCTTCAAATATTTAAACAAGGCTATCATATCACCTCTTAATCATCTCTTCTCCAGGCTAAACATACTCAGCTTTCTAAGCGTCCCCTCATAAGGCATGGTTTCCAGCCCCTTCACCATTTTCGTCACTCTCCTCTGGACATGCTCCAGCTTGTCCAGATCTTTTTTGAACTGTGGTGCCCACCTAATATTGTTAGGTGGTAGAAGCTAAACATAACAGGCCTCGTTAAGTACCTAACCAGGAAATACCAGGGATCTCCAGGCAAGGCTAGAAGAGAATCTAGCTAAAACCCTAGACAGTTATTGCCAGTCAGAGTGGACAGTACTGGACTACATCGACAAAAGGTCTGGTTCAGTTTGTGGCAACTTTCTATGTGACTGTATTGCTTCCTTCTTTCTGAAGAACCTCTTCATTCAACTCTTTTTCTGGATAAACAATTATGTCCAAACGAATGGAATAAACTGGCTTGAGTCCCCATTTTAGGAAATGTATGAGATAAAATAAAGTTAATAATAATAACAACCACTGATAATCTTCTCAGAATAAACTTGCAGTATTTCCTAAGTGGTATGAAATGGAAACCTTTCTCCTTGACCCTCATCTTACCAATATCGTTGGCTTTCCTGGGCACCATCCGCCTCTGCAATCTCACCATCTTGATGGCATCTAGTCGAATTTCAATGAGATTGTTGATGAAGGCCAAAAATGGAGCAAAAGGAAAAGCAGCCACAAAAATAGTAGTAAAGCTGTATTGAATCACTGGAAATTTAAAAAAAGAATATACTGGAATGAGGCAGAAAACTAAAGACAAATTTACTGCAATTACTACATTTGCTAGGTCAGATGTACATATACTGCAGGCCAATAACTGCATGATGTAATGCAAAATAATGAAGTCTCCTTCTCCAACAGAAGCAAAATTATTGGCCATCACAAAGCCTTCTTTAAGTCCCTACCAGGAATGCTTCATCCTCAATAATTATAAAGCTTCCCTTGATCTGACAATAAAACAGAAGACAAGAAGAGGTACCTGAATGGATTTCATGAACACTTATGACAATAAAAATGTGTTAGTGCTTAAGGTAACCCAAGGCTTTTTGTTGTTTTAAAATTGAAAAATTTGAGTAATGAGTTAACCCAACACAAGAGAAAGGTTTGTGATATTACAATCGGTTAGAACCACCTTCTCCAATCCATTAGCCTCCAGATGGGTTGGGCTATGGCTTCCTGTCATCTTCAGCAGTCTGCAAAAGCCAATGGCTAGCTTAGTAATACGTTGAACACAGTTACACAGATGCATCATTAAATATGGCACACACATTCACATTCACATTCATCACAGCTTTTAAAAACCTGTTGGACCAGAGATAACAGTAGAACAAAAAGAAATGATGCAGAACCATGGCTGTGTCATTCCACTTTTGTTTTACTGAAAACTATAATCTAGACTTGACTGATCAAATACAGTAACTGGACATAAACTAGTACTAGTGTAACTGGGATACCAGTGAGAGAATCTGAAATTGTATCCCTGTTGATCTTCACAATTCACCCTCTCCACAAGCCTTGCCACTCAGCTTCACTTACTCATCTCCAAATATTCATCGAACAAACTGAAGATGCTGACTTCATTAAGCTTATAATTCCACAGCCATTCCTCCCTGCATGGGTCCTGGGCTCTCTCCTCCATATGTACCCGGCTATTGCCTTGGGTCTTTCCACAAAGCAAGTGAAATTTATAGCTTACCCATCTGTAGGGACAAACATGTAATATTTAGTAAGACAAGAGAAATTTTATAACACAGGGTCTGTGAGCTATGAGAGATATTTGTGAATATTTGCTTTTAAGATGACAACAACAGCTTCAGTACATGCCAGCCTCCCCTTTTCACAAAGACCTTGACAACTACTGTTCTTTGGTGAAAAACATGGAGTCAGTTCTTCTTTCCTGGACAATGGATAGATATCTCTCAAAAAGCAACCCATACCTTTTGAATGCCTTTGCAAAGAAAGTTGTTCCTGCTAGGCTTGATTCACACTTGAAATGGGCCAGATGAGGAGCCTTGGGGTACTGAAGGTGCTCCTAGCAAGCTTTTGAGTGCATTTCATTTTGGAAGTGGCACTATTAAAAAAACGAATTCTATATAAAAGGCATACGTGCAGCGATGATGATAACCTAGTGTGATGGAGGTGGCCTGATTAAGGACTGCCACAATGTTGTGAAACACTGAAGCCTTGTATGTAAGCCATATCAAAAGGGCAGGCAATTTGGGGCTCTCCTGATGTTGCTGAACTGCAGTGGCCATTAGCCCCTAGCCAAAGATTATGGGAGCTGAATTCCAATGACTACAGGCCCACAGCGTTCCCAACCATACTCTGCAGGTAGGCACCAATTCTTACAAAAAGTGTCTAGGCATGAGTGGAGCCCACCATCAACCCTCATGAATTTCCAAGTTGCTCATGGGTATGTGTGTGTGTGTGTGTGTACTCTATGTACAAAATGGTTCACAATAACATCAATGAAATAGACTAGATGTTCATTACATCACAGCTCCCACCTGCAAGAGAGAATCATTTACATTTTGGCTCCTAAAAAAATTGGTCAGAAGTCCATGTCTGAATTTTTTTTTAAATGATATGATTTGATGTTTAAACAGTTCTAGAAGGGCTTATAACCAATTTAAAAACATGCATGTTTCCAAGGACAGAAAATTCACCCTGGGGTGGGGGGAGCTCAGGAAAAAGGCAATTCATAAGAGTCTGAAGAAGCAAAGGGCAATAAATAAATAAATAATCAAGGAGTTGCCCACCTGTGTCCTATACCAAGGAGCTCCTTATCACTGGCTCTCAACATTTGGTCCTCCAGTTGTTTTGGACTTCAACTCCCAAAATCCTTGGCCACTCTCCGTGCTATCTGAGAGATGAAGAGCAAAACATCTGGAAGAGCAAAACCATAGAATCATAGAATCGCAGAGTTGGAAGAGACCACAAGGGCCATCCAGTCCAACCAAAACCCATAGGCCAAGATGATTCAAGCTAATGAGCCATATCACATCTTGCAGAAGAATGGAATACTGAACCACATTCCTCAAGTTAGCCAATCTGGTCTCAAGAAACAGAAGTCCTTCCTAGTCCCAAATGGAATAATCTTTATCATCATCAATAATGAAGCTAACTTTACCAAATATTTCCCATCAAAGGATTATCTGTATACAAGCCATTCCCATACAATAACTTCACTCCAGCTTGAAAAATCCACAGTTCCTCACCAGAAAGGTACATTTTTTATGGTAGGTTATGGTGACTTACGGAAGCATGTACTCCACAAAGTTGCTCAGGGTTTGCTTTAACGTCATGATTATGGCCAGCTGCAAAAAAAGATCCAAGAGGCAGCCACTAGGGTGGCACTGAAAAAGTAAGAAAGAAAAAGATGCTTTGTTACGCACATGGTCCTCTCCCCATTATTGTATCCTCAGAACAACCCTAGAAGGAAGCTTTGAAAAATGGTGACTGGTCTAAGGTTACCCACATAGCTTACTGGGAATCTGAACCTAAGTAAACTAAGATGTGTATCTACTCATTTGTATGTTAAAATCACACATGCCATTTTTGGGCTACTTTTATATGGGGATTTCAGAATGCATATCTAAGGTTATGGTGAGTTTTGAGAATCATAATGGTGGCCAGCTTCCATCAGGTACCTGAATTGCTCACAGGATGTGCCAGGAAGATGAACAAGAAGCAGAGAAATTATATTGTTGAACAGAAGACCAGGAAAGCAGGCAGGGAGGAATCATTGGAACAAAGTAACTTACTTCTTCCAATCTCCACTTGCCACCAATACGAACATAGGCTCCTGGACGACCATTAATCCTATGGAGGAAAATACCATTGAGATATCATCAATTCCTACAGCTATCTAGTTTTGATAATCATAC
The DNA here is from genome assembly GCF_019175285.1 of Sceloporus undulatus. Taxonomy (NCBI): domain Eukaryota; kingdom Metazoa; phylum Chordata; class Lepidosauria; order Squamata; family Phrynosomatidae; genus Sceloporus; species Sceloporus undulatus. The sequence continues at coordinate 260,866,892 of NC_056522.1, forward strand.
AGTTTGGAAACCACAGTGAGCAAAGTGATGCAGTAGAACTAAAAAGGGCACCTCAGCCAGAATTTTTTAAAAAATCAAACTGACAAGCATAATGGTAAAACAATACACACAGAAAGAGGGTCAGAAGACTCACCCCATGCATTCTAGATACAAGAGCTTCAGTGTTATCAAAGGTGCACTATTGTAAGCAACTCCATAGTAATAATTCTCCCTCCCCACAGTAACATTGATGATTCACACAGCCTCTTTTTAATAGCAGATTTCTCTAGATCGTACATCTCTCTGCCCCACACCAACCATCACAAGAAGGCCATCACTATTTCAATTTCACAGGTTAAATCTGAAAAAGATAGTGGTTGAAACTAAATTGAAACCCACATCTCCCAATTACAGTTTAACAACCCCTTCCATGAAACACACCGAACATGTCCTCCTTTGCTACTTGCTGTTTACCTTCCTAGGAAGAAAGCAAGGTAGATCAGAGATGAGAAGTGAGTAAGGAACTGGAAGGTGAAGAATCTGAATGTGAAGCTCTTCTCACGTTCACTGAATGTCCTTGGCTTCTCTGGAAATCGAAACACAAGATAGCAGTGTTAATTGTAAGCATTATTTTTCTAAACAAGCCTAGAATTATAAAATCATAGAGTTGGAAGAGACTTGCCATGCAGGAATACACATTGCAAGATGGCCATCCAGCCTCTGTTTAAAACTTCCAAAGAGACTACCATTCTCTGAGGGAGTGTGTTCCACTGTCAAATAGCTCTTACTGTCAGGAAGTTCTTCCCAATGTTTAGGTGGAATCTGTTTTCCTGTAGTTTGACTCCATTGCTCCATGTCCAAAACCCATTTTGGGATATCTTGGGTAATTTTTAAATCTTAATTTACACCCAAAGTAGGAATGGGGAACTTGTGGACTTCAAGGAGTTGCTGAAATATTATTCCCATCACACCTGTGCATTTGATAACATTAGCTCTGACTGTTGACTGTGATTTGTTTAGAGGTCTGGAGTTCTTCAAAGCAATAATGCAGACTCATCAGATGCTTAAAGGATGTAGGATTTATTGTTCTGCAGTACCTTTCCTGTCCAAAGTTAGAGATTAACTGTTCCAGCTTTCCCAGACACCAAATTAGAAAAATGCGATGGACTATCTACATGTATGTCCAGGACAAACAAACAAGTGTGGCCTAGATCAAGGAATGGAAAGCCACATATATGCCACATATGCTTTATAGCTATGCAGTCCAAATATATTTCACATCAATGCCTTTGTGTACACATCATCAGGTTTTTCTTACCTAGCTCACAGAGAAACAGTGCTACATGCCTGTTCACCTGCAATACAAAAAAGGAAAACAAAAAGGAAAACAAAAATAAGATATATGTAATGGAGAAGAACTGCAAGACAAACAGCTGGAAAATATCTACACACATCTGCATACCTTCGTCATAATGATGATGGTCAAGTAGTGCAACACAGCCCCCGTCATTACTGCTATGGTGGTGGCTCTCTCTCTAAAGTATTCTGAACCAGACTGAGTAAAGATGACTGTTACCATAACCCGATAGATGACCAGTGCATGGGCAATACCAATCATTATGAAAATCTAAAAAACAATAATATGTTGATAAAATAAAGAAACAATGCAGGAAACAGAATGGGTGGTAAGACTGTAACTTCCTAGCTGAGAAGATGCACACTAGATACACCCTATGAAAATGTATGATTTCCATGATCATACTATCTCCCCTGCCAGGTAAGTTTAGAAAACCTAGGGCTGCATATTTCTGTGCTGCATCCCCAAGATATTCTGCACCCACTGAAAGAACAATGCTATATATTATTAGATTATTCACTCTTCTCCAAGCCAGAAAAACTGTTTCTGCACTGCTACTGTTTCCAGCATTTTGGAAACATAAATCATTGAAGCATGGTCCAGGCAGAATTTGGATTTCACCTCACAGAATCCCCCAGCCACCACAGCCCCCAGACAGGGGGAGATTCTGAGAACTGCAATCCAAAAAAGTAACATCTCTCACTTCAGCCATCTGTAGCTGAGTTCAAGTGTGCAAATGATTTTTGTCCCTTTGCCCAGCTCCAACCTGGAGATCTTGGGCTTGTTTTCATGCTGGGCTTTCAAAATGCTGTTGAACACCTTGGATTGGCAGCCCAATTACCGTATTGGTTTTCCCATCTACCTTTTCCTAAGCTACATAAGTGGAGCTGGGAATTGTCCCTGACTTTGTTCTGTGCTTGGGAGTTGCAGATTCGTGGATACTACAGGCTATCAAGGTCAGTCCCTTTTGATGTAGTTTGACGATGTAGTTTGATGATGTGGATTTCTAATACCATTCTTAGCACTATTACCCCTTATCAAACAATAGATGATAGGGTGTTACATGGAGGTATAAGCACATAACACAGATGTGCATGTAAAACAAACAGAAGGTTTCTTGTGTGAGATGGAAGGTAAACACCTATCTATGTACCTAATAGGGGTTGTGTCCAAAGATATGACAGTTTGCTTGAAGATACCACAATCACAGCAGCAAACCAAACTTTTAGGCACTACACTGCTGAAAATGACACTGTTGATTATTCTTCTAACCACCTACAATTTCTAGTCTGCTGACACACATAATTGCCAGGTGTTGTAGTAAACAGGGAAAGAACAAATTTGATTCTCACCCAACCAAGTTATTTTTTTAAAAAAAGGTAAAGGTAGTCCCTTGACATGAATGCCTAGTTGTACCCAACTGTGTGTGTGTGTATGTGGAGGGGTGATCATCTCCGTTACTAAGCTGAAGACCCAGAGTTGTCTAAGAACTACTTCAATGGTCATGTGGCCTACATGTTTGCATGAAATGCTGTTACCTTCCCACTGAAGTGGTATCTATCTATTTACTTGCATTTGCATGCTTTCGAATCGCTAGATTGGCACAAGCTGGGACTAGTGACAGGAGCTCACCCCATCCTGCAGCACTCGGGCCTTGAACTGCCAGTCTTCTGATCTTCCAGTTATCAGAACTGACATCTTAATCACTAAGCCACCACATCCCCAACAAGCTATTTTACAGAGATATAACAACCAAAATATCCAAGAAAATCTGTGACCTGCTTTCTTGTAAGCATCTTTCGATCTTTCTTTAAGGCTTAGAACTGTACCATCAGTCCATGAATGTTTAAAACTTTGGCCAGAAATGCTTTACAAAAAAGATAACCACATACCATTAGCATAACTAAGATGAGCACAATGGTGCTACGGATGTAGGAATGCTGGTACTGTTGGAGCGTGTGCTCTGGGTTATGAATTAGTTCCATGGCCAGCTCCTCCTAGAAAGAGACAATACAGCCACATTAAGAGATCGTTATTATGCTTTTCACTAATGTGTGTAGCCAAGAGAAAGGTTCACCTCTTTTTCCCTTTACAAGTGAAAAGGTTTCATGAACACCATTTCTCTTGTCTGAACTTTCCAGAACTAGCTTTTCTGTGGTTCTAGCAGTGGCAACACTCACAGGCCCCACAAAGGCTGAGTATGGATGATGTTTAAAAATAAACAAATAAGCCACTAGATCAGTGATTCCCAAACTTTGGTCCTCCAGGTATTTTGGACTTCAACTCCAAGAAGCCCTCATCAGTTTGGCCAAGAGTCAGGAATTCTGGGAACTGAAATCTAAAACATCTTGAAGACCAAAGTTTGGGAACCACTGCACTAGACAGTGACAATTAGTGTTGCCAATTTCTGGGATTTCCCCCAGAAATTGGGATTTTTGGAACCTTTCCGTGTCATTTCCGGAATTGGCCAAATTTCTGGGAAGAATCTGGGAATTCAAGGCTTCTGCCCAAGTATTAAGGGTAATATAAGCCTTTTCAGGGGAAACTGGGCCAAAATACCTTCCTGAAAATTTCCCGCCACCAAAAAATGGCCAACATACCTCCCATCCTGGAAGCTATGCCCCTGACCCAGAAGCCACGCCCCCTGACTAGAAGTCCCACCCCATCCCAGGATTTTGGGGCAATTCTGGGATTTGGCATTCGGGAGTTTGATGAGGGTGATTGGCAACACTGGTGACAATTGCACTCATTCCAACTTGACTTCATTGCCCTCAGTCCAATTAGTCTTAATGACTTCATCACCTTATAGCCAATGAGATTTAACTAAGTGATGATGAATGAAGCTTGAGCTGGTGTAAGGTTTATGCTTTCCACTCTTATTCCAGCCCTAAAATTGCCTAGAATAATGAAGCATATGATTGCTGTGAAGTTGAAGGCTTTTTGTGAGTTTTTTGGTCCATGAGGCCGTGTTCTAGAAGAGTTTATTCCTGAAATTTTGCCAGCAGCTGTGGCTGGCATCTTCTGAGAATGCTGGCATGGAAGAGGGTGGGGTATATATACTGTTCGTTGAGAGGAAGTGATTTACATGTTAATCTGTGTATTGTTCCGTTGCTGAATGGCAAGGCCTCAGGGTGTCTATTTAATTAATGATCCATTGTCCCCCTCACCTTGGTTGGTTTTCTTTTTTTCTTTTTTTTTACAGTCTAAGCCAAACAATATCCAGTTTTATTAAAGGTACTTTTTATAAAACCATCAGTCAATGGTATTCAGGCAGGACATGGGCTACAATCTGCAATGTTTTACAAGTTCCAACTCCCCTTCTTCTTGGACTACTAAAATGTAAAGTTACTATATCAAACACAGTGAAGAATCTTGATTTCATACTTGGAACAGGGAAAGTTTAGAGTGAGGGTGGACACTTTCGCATTTAGTATGTTGTTTAACAACTTTTCACAAGCCTACCCTGACTTTTAGAGAAGAATAAAACTGCAGAATTCTTAATCTGAAGATTCACACTCTATAAAAAAGAAATGTGGCTCATCTGTGAACCATCCTCCTTTCCTCAGTATTTGACACCAGAGGTGAATTGCCTGACACTATAAGTACAGCTTGATTTAAGAGAGCAAGTAAGGACCCCTATGCCATTCTCAGAGGAGTGATAAATACAATGTAAATGACCATATGAAAAGGATGAACATGGTAAGCAGAATTTTACAATTTACCTCCTCCTCAAGACACAGGCATCTGGGAAATTTAAATGTTTAACCATTTAAGAAATCAATACAAACAAACAATCATCAAGGAATCTTCTGTTCTCATGTCCATGAATATCCCCTCTTGCAAAAATGAAGGGACTTCAAAAGTTCAGGTTCTAAGTAACAGAGTCAACTACATTTGTCCCCTCTCCTCCTCCTAAAACACAACAATGAATTTCTGTGTGCTAACAACATAGCTTTTAAAAAAAAAGGTAAAACAAAATTCTGCAGTGTTATGAAACTTGATAAAAAATAGTATTTCAAATTGTACAGTCACCAGAAGTACACAGTTATCAAAAATTCACACAATTCACTTGGCATCCCCAGCACCTTCAGCTTTCTGTGCCTGATCTGTTTTGGCATCTCCATTTTCTGCAGGGTTATTTCCATCCTTGCTTGCATCAGCTGAGTGGTTTTCATTTGCATTTGCTGGGTCTTGATTTTGGTCCAAACATGAATCAAGGAACACAAGAGACACTGCAGATTGGGTCAGCCAGAAAAATCAGCAGTAGCAGAACACATTTTAAACCATCCTGGGCATAAAATGCTGTTTGAAAACACTGAAATTCTGGGCCATGCCAGCAACTATCAGGTCAGAATGCACAGGGAAGCCATTGAAATCCACAAATACTTGGACAATTTCAACAGTAAATCAAGTTTGGCTACCACTTTTGGAAAAAAACCAAAAATAAGACCCAGCAAATGCAAATGAAAACCACCCAGGTTGAGGGGGTTATTCCCAGCAGACAATTGATCATTAATTCAATAGACCCCTGAGGTCTTGCCATTCATCAGCAGAACAATACACAAATTAACATGTAAATCACTTCCTCTCAACCAACATTATATATACACCCTCTTCCATGCCAGCATTCTCTGAAGATGCCAGCCACAGCTGCTGGTGAAACATCAGGAATAAACTCTTCTAGAACATGGCTTCATAGCATGAAAAAACCCACAAAACCTACATATGATTGCTATTTATAATAAGTTTGTCATGTTTGCACTCTCCCTTCAAAATGGCTGAAATCCCCTGAGTCTCAATTTCACATTCTACATTTAGGGTAGTGACACTGAGTGTGGCAGCATTTTAGCTCAGCCTTACTGACAAAACCCACTACTGGAACATTCATAGGTCCAAACTTACCTTTCCATTCTGATATTTCATCCTCAAAACCTACTGGGACATCTTTTCCATCATAATATACTCTCAAAGTATACATGATACAAAAGTCAATGATTTTTGCCAGCAATTTCCAGTGAACAGAAACACTAAATAATGATTCTCACCTGCAAACCAGACATGTGCTACCCCAGGCCTTCAAGTCATATGAACATAAGGAGCTCTCATCTCCTACACTAGGTTTTTGCTTTTTCTTGGCCAGTGCTTTGATGGGCACTGCCTCTCCAATTCCACAGGCAGAGGTCTGTTCCCAAGTTTGATACCTGTGTTTCTGCTATTTGGAGGAGCACTCCCGCTGTCAGTGCTTTGGCAAGCACAGTGATGTCACTGTGGTTGGTGTCACCTAGTGCAGGTGCCTGGAATTGGCTGAAGGGGGCATGGACTGCCCCTCCCTTCTGCTGTTTCATTTGCCTGCCCTCCCCCTCCCAAGAATTTGACCACCATCTGGAAAGACCACTGCTAGGAAGCAGTGCTACAACTTCAAATGGCCCATTTAGGGTCTGATGTGGGTGCTGGGTGAGCGAGAAAGGGCGCCAATGCCTTTCTTGCTCAGCCAGCAGCAGCCTCAATCCCACTGCGTGTACTGTCCCACCAGGTGAACACACCGCTCTGGCATGTCACCTGGTGTGGTCAAAGCCCACTGCACCCCCCGCCCTTGTGACTCCCCTGGACAGGTATCATGCTATATTCCCTGCAAGAAAACCCACAGTTGGCTTCTCTATACTTGCCCTCGCTCAAGGTGTTGAAGGTGTAGGAGGAGCAAAGCACACTCAGATGGTACTTCAGGAGTCACGCAACTATAAGCCTTGAACTGAGACAGCATCTGAACTGGCAACTGGATTTTAGATTTACACCTCTCTTGTCTTTCCTGCACAGGGAAGGGAAGAGAGGAGCAAAGCAGTTGAGCCACAGTCTTGAGTGCTCAACTCAATCACTCTCCCATTTCCTCTTCCTTGGACAGTACCCCTTCCCAAATCCCATGGACTGAAAGTTTCCCTGCCCTGCCCTGCCCTACTATTTCTGCCACATCAAGCAGGACAGCAGCACTAGCACACCTGACATATTCTAATGCTGCCAAGGGCAAGGTTTTCTTCACAACCAGAGACAGCAGTGATACCTGTTTATTTAGGCCAGATGTAATACTGGTAAACTGGTCAACAAAACAAAGATGGCAACAGATGAGAGTAAAGCTCACCTCTTCTTCATCCCACCAATATAGTTTCCAGCAACTGACTACTTTAGCTCTCTGTCTTTTCCACAGCTCTAGGAACACAGTGGCTGTACGTTTAGAGAAAAAAACATGATTATAATATTGTATATGAAAGCAGAACATCACCCTGTATATTCTTGTAGGAATCCCCCAGCCACTGCCCCAACTACTCTGCAGAACTTTTCAAGTCAGTCCACTTTGTAGTGTGCAGCAAACAGAGAACATTTAGGTTCTAAGATGATGCACAGTACAGATCATTTGTAAGGAAATCAGTCATTCCAAGTGAAAGAAAATCTGAGTATATGAAGCATATGCAGCTTTTGAGATGTGGGCTTTTCCCATATGTAGCATTAACAATGGGAGAGTACTAAAAAAAATGTCCACTTATATATTTACCACAGTTAAAAAAAAGTTGAAGATCCACTCAGTTTCATGTGTTAAATGGTGGATAGTTCCAAGAAGAGAAAGAAAAATCTGTAATGTTACAATTCCACTTTTCTGGGTTTTTTAAATTTGAAACAAAGAACAAGGCTGGATGTCAACAGTGTGTAACGCAGGATTTCCCTGGCTACATCAATACACAAATGAGGATCATGAAAAGGTGTGGAAGATGGAGACAAGGGCTGTGCTGTGGAAAGACAAAAGCAAGAACCAACACCATGCTGTTGATGTTAAAGGTGAAATGTGAAAGCATCACAGTTCTTGTGGTCAGAAACCTGTTTTTCAGACAGAAAAAAATACCATTGTGAAAAAACCTTATGAGCTGTTTTGAATCTAATCCTAGAAGGACTGATAGCAATGTCTGAGGAATAGTAGCAACTAGCACTACTGTGTTTTCTAGAGTTTCACTTTACTGCTTACTTACACAGGTATTTCATTCTGAAATACTAATAAACAAACAAACAAACACAATTACCATTAGTCAGATTTGTGCTGAATGTTGTATTCCATTTATCAAGTTATCTTCCTATTATATCTCACTTTCTGGTCTTGATCCAGCTCCAACATAGAACAAAGCAGTAACTGTCACTTTTAAAACTTACTAAAACTTAAAATTTGCAGAAGTGTCAAGGGTATAATGATACCCCTATACATTTGTAATCCAAGAATTGAACTGACCTCAGCCAACTGTGGTAATTGCATGGACTAATGAGCTGTCACATTCACTTACTAGAAGTCACTAAACAGCCTTCACACAGAGAAGCCAAGATGGGGTTATATAACAACTATAAACCTTATGATTTATCTCTTAAGGTCTAAATCAAACTGCTAGCTACAACCAGAGTAGACCCATTAACACAATAGGATTTATAGAAACATTGACTTACTATTCAGCAGTTGATTCAATGGCTTCATTCTAGCTGGGACTAGTAATTAGATTTAGTTCCCAAGTCAAAATACATACATACTTATTTTAATGATTCATACATACTCATCATTTTCTGCTATAGAACTGGTGGTCTAGATTTCTGTACTTAAAAACATAACTTACAACATTTCACACCAAATCTTTCATATTATGAATAAAATATGCATAATGTTTCCTTGGAGGAAAGTGTGGCTGTTCTGACTATGAGTAGTTAAAACACGAGAAGAAATCATTTCTCATCAAACCCAGAGTAGATCAACCCATGCTGAAGCTTACCCCAGACAGCCATGAAGATTGCAAAGAGAACTGTCCCTTCATTGTCAAGCAAATGGGTAACCTGAATGAAGGAAAAAAGAGTAAGAGTTGTGGTTGCAGGAGACTCCTGGTAGCCAAAGAAAGAAGAAAAGAAAAAGAGAGGGGGAAATACAAGAGAGAAAAGGAAAAAGTCTCTGAATGTGCTGTGCATGATGTATGACACTGAAAATTTGTTTCCTGACAAAATTAGGAAATGATGGGATGAATAGAAAAGGATGGAAGGAGGGGGCCAAGAACAGACAAACTCTCTAGTGGTAAATGGCAGAATACTACTCATGTCTTTGGCTAGGCTGAGAGGGACTCTTAAATCTTCACAGAGGAACCATAATCAACAGTAAGCATTTTGTTTAATGTGAAGTCGAAGGCTTTCACAGCCGGTGTCGATAGTTTTCTGTCAGTTTTACAGGATATGTGGCTGTGTTAAAGAAGAATTTATTCCTGATGTTTCACCTGAATCTGTGGTTAGCATGTTCAGAGGCATGTTACCCTCTGAAGATGGTAACAGCCACAGATGCAGGCGAAAATCCACGGAAAACTAAGCATTTTGTTTCTGTGGCAATTCCAAGTTGCATTTATAAAGATATGACAAGGGGAAAGTAAATATAAATTTTGTGCAGTTATTCTTACCTTGGCATACATACAAGTGTCTGACAGTGGCCAAAACGGGCACTTCTGGTCACAAAGTGGACACATGATTGTGGTGTTGGCTGCGCAAATCTCTTTGCTAAATCAGGGATGGCAGAAAAGTTCACATGATTGCTTTGCTATTCTGCTATTAATCCTATTCAATAAAAGTGCAAAGATAGAGGACTACATGGTCACAGTCAGATGCACAGAAATACCTACCTGTTCCTTAGACTACAATTTCCACCCAAACACTCCCTTCATAATTGTCCATTCTGGAAGGGCATCATATTGAGCAATGCCACATTCTTGGACATGTAGCAAGACAGTGTTAGGGCAGATTATAAAAATGTTTTGGCTCAAAAGGCATATGATGATTTGTATTTATTGGTTGCCTTTCAGGGGTTCACTCCACAGTGATTTGCAAACCATAAAACCACTAAGACTTCTTAAAAGTCTATAATAATAGTAACACAGTATTAGTAGAAAAAAATCAAAATATAAAAACAAGGAGCAAAGTTTAAAAAGTTAAACACTATAGGCAAGGCAAGGATACTGCAAACATGCTAGCTTATATATCATGGTAGGAACTCTGGCAATGCTGGTGTTTTAGACTTCAGTTCATAATATAAGGAATTACAGGTGTTGCTGAAAACATCTAGAAGGCCAAAAGTTCACCATCCATGATGTACACCTTGCCTTGATTGTATCAAGATAGAACACTCATGGTTGCCCAGTGGTTTCAAATCTAGGAACTCACCAGAACCAGGGCCATTTAACTTCAGCAACCTTGCTGTATCATTATCTGACAAAACAATCTTCCCTTAGTTTTTTGTGGGGTTTTCGGGCTAGAAGAGTTCTAGAAGAATCCATGTTCTAGAAGAGTTCTAGAAGAATCCTCCCTTACTCTCATGAGCAGAACCAATATCCTTGCAAACTGCTCCCATTATTGTTGTTAACTGTCATCAAGTCAATTTTGGCTTATGGTGACCCTATGAATGAGAGTCCTTCATGTCACCATGTCATCAACTCAGGTCTTGCAGACTCAGGATCATGGCTTCCTTGACTGAGTCATCCATTTGTATTTTTGGTCTTCCACTTTTCCTACAGCCTTTTACCTTACCAAATACTGTTGTCTTTTCTGATGAGTCATGTCTTCTCATGATATCTCCACAGTATGACAGTCCCAGTTTAAGCATCATGGCTTCTAGGGAGTGGTCCGACTTGATTTGATCTAGGACCCATTTATTTGTCTTTTTAGCAGTTCACAGTATCCATAGAATTCTTCTCCAGCACAACATCTCAAATGAATTTATTTTCTTCCTGTCAGTTTTCACCACTGTCCAGCTTTCACAATCATACACAGAAAGTCAAAATACAATGGAATGGACAATTCTGACTTTGGTATTTAATTACATATCTTGATACTTCAGGATTTTTTCTAGTTTTTCATAGCTGCCCTACCAAGTCTTAGTCTTCTGATTTCTTGACTGCAGTCCCCATTCTGATTAATGACTGAGCCAAGATACAGAAAATCTTAAACAATTTCAATGTCTTCCTCATCTACTTTAAAGTTATGTAAATAATTTGTGGGCATTATTTTTGTTTTCTTAATGTTCAGCTGTAAACCTGCCTTAGCACTTTTTCCTTGACTTTTTTTTTGCAATTATTCTAAATCTTTGTTCTGTTCTACTAGTAGTATATCTGCATATCTGTGTATCTTAATTTTTTGGTGTTCCTTCCTCCAATTTTCATGCCTCCATCCTCCAAGTCTAATCCTGCCTTACGTATGATCCTACATACATACAAGACTCAAAACCATTAGATGAATTCCATAATGCTATTTAACATTTACATGAAACCGCTGGGAGAGATCATCCGGAGACATGGGGCGCGGGGTTATCAGTACGCTGATGACACCCAAATTATTTTCTCTATGTCTCCGACTGATGCAGTGACTGGGGATGGTGTCTCTCCTCTCATGGCCTGTCTAGAGTCAGTAATGGGCTGGATGAGGGAAAACCGACTCAAATTGAATCCAGAGAAAACGGAGGTACTAGTGATAGGTTCTCCTGGTCCAGGAATGGCGGTGGTTCCACCTGTCCTGAACGGGGTCACGCTCCCTGTGAAGGACTCCGTGCGCAGTTTGGGCGTGCTTCTTGACTCGTCGCTTCACCTGACTGCTCAGGTGAATGCGACGGTCAAGAGCACCTGTCATCAGCTTCGGCTGATTCGCCAGCTGCGCCGATACCTGGCCCAGAGGGACCTAGAAACTGTTGTACATGCTCTGGTAACTTCGAGACTGGATTTCTGCAATGTACTCTACATGGGGCAACCCTTATACCAAACTCGGAAGCTACAATTGGTGCAGAACATGGCAGCCCGGCTGGTCACTGGTGCTCCCAGGACCAGCCATATAACACCGGTTTTAAAAGATCTCCATTGGCTGCCCATTCGCTTCCGAGCCCAATATAAGGCGTTGGTAATTACCTATAAAGCCCTAAATGGCTTGGGCCCAGGATACCTAAAGGACCGCCTCTCCCCGTACAATCCGCCTCGCACCCTCAGACCGTCTGGGCAGCAGCTACTGAAGGTGCCTGGGGCCAGGTTAGTCTCCACGACTCGGAGAACGTTCTCCATAGCTGCCCCAGCCCTTTGGAACGCGCTGCCCACTGAGCTCCGCTCGTCCACTACCCTGGCCCAATTTAGGAAGGATCTCAAAACCTTCCTATTCCAGCAGGCATTCCCCGAATAAATATCCTGTGGGCCTCCCTCCTCTTTCGTGGCCAAGAGGCTGGGCTACGGGGCTTTTTACTGCTGTCTTGTTTTAATTGTATATGATTGTTTTAACTTGTTGTGAGCCGCCCTGATCGTAGGAAGGGCGGCATATAAATAAAATTTTATTATTATTATTTATTATAATGAAACAGACCAGGCAGAACAAGCCAAAATGTATTTTTCTACTGGACAAATTATGTTTGACTCTGTAACTGCCTACATTCCCCTGACTCATAAAATTATTCACCAAGGTATATAAATGCTCATGTAGACTTAGAATGCACAAGTGTCTCACGTGTAACTTCCCAACTGCCATTAAAAAGTTTATTTTGTTGTCATTATTACTCACCTGATTTGGCTACTATTGAAGCTGACAAACCCATAAATGACAAGGGCAATGCCTGGCACAGCTGCTATGAACAGGATACGAGTATACCAACCCAGCCAGGCAAAATAAAGGGCAATTTTCTCTCCAAAATATTTCCTAAAGGGGGAATACCAAAACTTTAAATTATTTTCTGAAGAGCATTCCTTGCCTTGATATAAGTGCAGAGAAACTATGGTTCACTAAGTATTATTTTTTATTTGAATAACCACTGTCAACACCCCAAGCCCACATGAGCCATGGTGGGGAATTATGGAGGCTGCAGTTCAAAAGCATCTGGCCAAAATCGCCCACCGCAGGTATGAAGTTTCTATATTTTAAATCTGGAGGTAACTTCTACTAGATAAGACTAATGAACACTTGTCTGTTGCTCAGGGGTGCATAAGTTCCTCAAAGCATATTGTGGTTATTCTTAAAAGTGAAATACTATGATAATTGGTTTTATCCAATCTGACAATTCCTAACCACCAAGTGCTACAGCTTATTCCAAGGGTGACAAGTGCTGCCTTTATTTTAAAAAAATGGACTTTATTTTTAAAAAATAATTTTTAAAAACCCTTACATGCGGTCTAAATTTGAACTTGAGAAGTATATAGATTAATACATTGTAATACTTACTGTTAGCTTTTACACTTCATAAGATCCTCACCATCTCTGGTAGGACAAAGATTTTGGCATACCTGATTTCTTCAATTGGTTGCGGATATAGGATGTCTCTCCATCGGGCCCAATTCATCTTCAGGAATCTTCCCAGATTTTCTTTCTAAGTATAATATGGTTTCAAAAGTTACAACTCCTAACAGTCTACATGTTTTTATGCCATTTCTCAAGACTTGGACAGCAAGCATCCGGAAAATATTGAACAGAAATACTAACACATCTTGCAAATAATGTTTTTCCCCCTCTGTTGGTTATGTTCAGCCATTTGAATATTTATTTTCAGGTATTTTGTGTTAGGTATCTCTCTATCACCAATAGAAGCTTCCTTTTTGGAGCACAGAGCAGCTTGTGGTGGTGGTGGTGGTGAGAAAGACCATGACATAAAGGAGTAGGTTCAACTTTCTCCCCACTCCTTGTGGTCCAGGGGCTTCTTAGGGACTCCACAGCTGCTGCCAACATTTTAAAATGTGCTTGTTAATAATGACATCCGGCTGGTGCGAGACGGGCATGAGACGCATTTCACAGGTGCTCCCAAAGAACGTGGCTCCGTGCTGCAAAGAAAATACACCTACAAGTAATTGGATTAACCCTTTTGGAATAGAGAGTTTAGGATCCCTACACAGGCTACTGGGGCTGAGAGTTGGCGTTATTCCCCCCAAAAAACCTATTTTCAGCTTTGGGTTGGGGCAAACGGGAGAGTAGACTTGGAACAAGCCTTGCCGAAGGAACTTTCCTGGCAGCGCGGCAGCAACCACAAGCAGTACAAACGCTAGCACCAGCTTTAAAGATTAATTGTATTATTTTTATTGGTGTATTTTATATGTATTTTATATTGATGAATGGGTTTTAGCGGACTGTAATCCCACCTCGATCCATCTGGGAGAGGTGGGAAAATATAAATAAAAATTATTATTATTATTATTATTATTATTATTATTATTATTATTATTATTTATTAAAAGCAACTAAAAATGTAAAAAGCTACAGAATTGCCAATCTGAGACTTTAAGCAGATAAATACCTGCAAGCAAATTTCTTTCTAAGCAGAAGAAGCACAAGATATGGTAGGAAAAACCTAAAAAGCTATCTTGAGACGGGAAAACAAAAAGACTTAAAATAGAAGCAACGAGAGAGAGAGAGAGAGAAGTAACACTTAACAAAGAGAGAAGAAAGCTAAGAGGCTGTTATAGAGACAGAGATACTACCTGATAATTTACATTAATAGAGCCAAAGAAATAAAGTTTAAATGGATGTCTAAGGGGGAAGATAACAAGAGAAAAAAAATAAAAGAAATAAGAGGAAAGAAAAAGAAAAGAAAGAGAAAAAAGGGGACTGTGTTTCAATTCAAATTTAACTAAAAGTATTTTTGTTTTCCCACTACCCTTTAAAAGAAAATGTCACTGTAAACAGCTGAGAAGCCTTAAACTACTGTGAATCTTCAACTATTGAAACCTGGAAAATTTGACTGCTCAGAAAGAGCAGACTGTTGTGGATTACATTACAATTTTTTTTTTAAAAGCTTAAGGCTAAACAAAAAATAAAATGGCTACGGCGGGTTACACACTGCCATTTAGTACATAATGAATACGTACTAGGGTTAGGAAGGGGCGGTGCTTCCGCACCCCCCTAACCCTAGTACGTATTCTGTATGTACAATATGGCGGCGGCCGTTCCACACGGCCGCCGCCATATTTACGTATCGGATGCTGTGCTTCCGCACGTGTCGCGGCATCTATGACATTGCGAGTCCACCCCTGGCGCCTCGCGACGTCATAGAGGCGCCGCTTAAAGAAGCTCCATTTTGGAGCTTCTTTTTCGGTCTGTGCGGGAGCCGCACGGTGTGGCTGCTGCGGCTCCCGCACGGAGCAAGCAGCAGCGGCGGTCTGTAACCCGCCTACATCTCTTTAAAATAGTAACTGCTATAATTACCCAGGCAACAGGCATACCTCAAAGACGACAACGAATAGAGCAATTTTCAATGCTGGAAGAACTTAAAAGAATGCAATTAGAGATTGAAAACAATATGAAGAGAGAAATAAAATGCTGAGAGCAGATATTAAAGAGGACATGAAACAGGAATGGAAAGAGATAAGGCGCTCTCTAGAAGAGGCGACAAAAGACATGAGCAAAGTACAGTTGTCCCTCCATATTCGCTAGGGTTAGGGGAACAAGACCCCCGTGAATATGGAAAAACCGCAAATAACAAAAACACTGTTTTTACCTGAGAGGACACCTCTCTAGGAATCTCTAGGTCCTCCAATGCAACTCTGTGGTCAATGTCCAACTTACACTGACCATAGAATGGCACTGGAGTAGCTACAAATGGTCTTTCAGTGCAACTTTTAGTTAAAGTTGACCACAGAGTTGCACTGGAGGACCTAGACAGTCCTAGAGAGAACATATTAATGAAATCCGTGAATAATCAAATCCGCAAATATGGAGGGATGACTGTAAAAGGGAAAATAGATAAACTAGAAAAGAGAACAGCAACTTTAGAGGAAACTCTTAGAAATGTAATTCAAGAGGGAAAAACAGAAACAGAAAACTGGATGAAAAAGCTATGGAAGAAGTTAAAGCCAGGGAGAACGGCCTGAAAATCCGAGGACTAAAGGAAGTTAAGGGTGAAGACTTGTATGATTATTTTATCCCAATTCTAGCAGAATACTCTGAAATCCCCATACAGGAACTGACCTGAGAAATAAATAAAATCTACAGGATAAATTCTAAAACTGCAAAAGAGAAGGGGTGGCTGCAAGATATTGTCATCTATTTTTTAAGGAAACTACCATGAGATTTAATCCTAGAAATGAGCTACAAAAAAACCTTTACAAATCGACGAAGAAGAAGCCAAAATTTTCAAAGACATACCCAAAAGATTGCTATGAAAGAGAAAACTATAAATTCCTGACAACAGTATTGAACAAGAATAATACTGTATATAAATGGGAGAGATTTGAAGGAATCTCCACCTTATATAAGCAAAGGTGGACCAAATTAGATACAGTAACTCTGCAGACATTTCAAACAAAAACAAAGATGAGAAAGACGGACACTCAGAAAGGAAAGACCCAGAGAAAGAAGATCAGAAGGAAGGCAGTGAAGATTCGGGGGAAGGAGAGAAATCTTCAGATGAAGAGGAATAACCCCTGAAAAGACAGAATAATTACATTGGAAAGACAGATTCACTAGTTGTTATTGTTGTTGTTTTTTCTAATTTCAATTGGACTAGTTTTCAAATATCATCTTTTTAAATCTCTTGGTATTATTTATTATCTGAACCAAATTAAATGATAAACATGAATGATTTAAACTTTTGTTCTTGGAATATTAAAGGTCTAAATAATAAATAAAAAAAGAGCAGAGATCTTCCATGTACTAAACAAACAAAACTGCATTGTGGTAATTTTACAGGATACACATATACATTTAAAAGATAGACAACTTCTTAGTAATTCATATAACCATTAGCTTGTAGCACGGCCCTCAGATTTTCTCACCTCATGTAAAGGAAATGCTGTTTCAAAGACTTTCTTCTTTATCAAGTCTTGGAGCTTCTCTAAGATGAAATCAGAAACAAGAAGATGAAGATTTATAAGTACAATTCTTCTAACATGTTTCTAAACCTGTAATGCAAGTCCTAATTTAAACAGGTCACTCAGTCTATGATTTGCAGCAAAAAAAAGTAAAACACTCATGAGAAGCATGAATTAGAGTGCACATGTCTCAATTAAAGATGAATTATATATGAGTTACATAATACCCTAAAGGTACTAGATCCTGTCTGATCTTGGAAGCTAAGCAGGGTGAACCCTAGTTAGTACTTGGATGGAAGATCACCAATGAATACCAGGTGCTGTAGGCTATATTAAAGGAACTGGCATAATCACCTCTGAGTATTCCTTGCCTGAGGAAATTCATGGAATTACCAAAAGTCAACAAGAGACTTGAAGCCATATACACAAACAATCCTACTAAGAAACAAATTTCATTTGGGCTTCACACTATCCTACAAGATAGATTAGGCTGAGATGCCATCCCAGCAAGTTTAAAGACTGAGTAGTTTATATTTTATTTTTGAAAATCTAGATTTGAGTAACAAAAAATGACACTCTCCAAGTCAGGGGACAGCAAATGCAATGATATGGGCATGTGCAACTGTCCTGCTTGTATGCATCCGATATGAGGTAATGCTCCCCGTTGAAAATTAAGGTTTACTGCTGTTCCAAGATCTGGTCTGACTTTGAGATGCTCAGGTAATGACAGTGATCAAGAGTAAATTGTTAATGTTGTTATTGTCATCCTCATTGTCTTTAGCTATAATGCTAGGACCTTAAAGTCCTAAACCAGCAGGGATGGGTAAGCTGCATTAATGAGTGATCCCTGCAGTGTGGTCTTGCCTACCTTCTACATTCAAAACTTCTGAAGGGTTAAGCTTGGCTAAGGTATGTTTGGTCACTACTAGGAATGAAGAGAAGGATAGTATTCTGTAGGAACACCCAAGCTGTAGCAGAACTTGCAAAAATTCTCTTTTTGGACCACAACACTAAGAATTCCCAAAATAACATTGTCAGTTCTGAAAGCTGTAGTTATGCAAAAATAATTTTCCAAAGCTCTGCCTAGAAGGTGGAACTCCTATCAAAGACTTTGTCATTTTAATGCTTTTGATTTAAAATTAAATTACAAACTGAACAGTTCTGAGAGGGGATTTGAGCCTGGGCTTTCCAGCTGCAGATCCCACACTGCAGCCCACCACACCTGGATAATCTCCATTGCAAAGCATGTGTTGATCTCAAGAAAAATATAAAAGACAGTCATTTTAAAAATATTAGCTGTCCTCAGGTTTTTACAGATTTGCCAGAAGCTAGATGTTTATTTAATTAAAATTCTGTATACCAGATTCATTTAGTAAAACAATTTGTAAACACAGTTGTACAGTACTTGCAGAATGGCTACTACAAACGTATAGGGGAAAACACATCAGAGGTATCATATAAACCAAGAGAAAGAGCTTTTCATACCTTTAGTGCTATGAATTTCTGTGTTCTGCAGGATATAGCTGACAATACATATCCTAAAACATGCAATGATTAGGAATTAGCAACAACAGAGTAAACTGTTCAATAGGGAGTAAATAATAATGACTGTTTTTATCATCCGTGCCAGGAAATGGTTATTGCATGGTATATAGTGGCCAAAGGCATTGAACCCTTTAAATAGCCACAGGTCTAATTAGTTCTGACCATACCATGAAAGGATTATGCAAAACTTTAAAGGTGGGATGAGATTTACTTTACTCCACAATTAAGATGTTATCTAGTATCCCCTTCATGTAGTTAGATCTGGGGTTTGTGTGCTTTCACGTTAATTCTGACTGATGGATATCATTTTGTACTGCATCTGAAAAAATGGGCTTATAGGCACAAAAGCTCATGTAAAAATAAAAACCAATGAGTCTCAAAGGTGCTTACACACTCCTTTCCCCCCCTCTCTCCATTCTTCCTTTTTATGCTGCAAGAGACCAACACAGCTACTTCTTTGAAAACCCCTTATCATAGAACGTTAGAGTTGGAGGGGTTCACAAGAGCCATCTATTCCAACTTCCAAAGACATGCCATGAAAGAATATACAACGAAAGCACTCCTAAAAGATCCTCTTCCAACCTTTGTTTAAAGACCTCAAAAGATGGAGAGTCCACCAACCTCTGGGAAAACCTATAACATTGTTGAAAAGTTCTAACAGTAAATAAGGTCTTTCTAATGTTTAAACAGAATCTATTTTCTTATAATTTGAATCCATAGGTTCATGTTCTAAACCCTAGATTTGCAAAACAAAAGTTTGTTCCATTTTTTACGTTGTATCTCTTATTATAGTTGAAGATGGCTATCATGTCAACTCTCAGTCTTCTCTTCTCCAAGCTAAACATACCCAGCTCCTTAAATTGTTTCTCATAAGGCTTGGTTTCCAGACCTTTGATCAACCTGGTCTCCCTTCTCTGGGCATATTCCAGCTTGTCAATATCCTTCCTGAACTGTGGTGCACAGAACTGGACACTTGTTCAGTTTATCAACCAACTACAAATCCATCTAACAGCAGCATTATCTAGCCCATAGTTCACTGGCCTGTCTGCAAGAATATCATGGGGGTCTCTTATACTGTTTAATCCTTTTTTAAAGGGAGAGGGGTGTGAGATTATGTATATATTGAGGTATTTTAATCTTTTATGCTACTTTAATTGTCTCGACAAAAAGCAGGATAAAAATAAAAGTTTTATTTATTATTTTCTTTTCTTTTCCTTTCTTTTTATTATAATAAATTATTTAACATATGTGCTTAACCTTATTCAAACAGAAACTGAAATATTTCTTCTCTTTAAAAACTACCACTTCATTTGTCATACTACGCAAAAAAAATCTTCATTTTTACAGTCCTTCTATTATATTAATTCAAATATTCACATTCATATTAGGATCCTTTATACTGTATTCTATATATTTGTATAAATGCAAAAAATAAATAAAATACATGAACCTAAAAAGACCCAACCTTATTGTATTGATCCTTCTGATTCTTTCTTAAACCTGTATTTTATATTTTGTGATTTGGGACTTTTTGTTTTTTTTAAGAAAAGCTTTATTGGAAACAAGATATACTATATCCATAGTGGTCGACTGATCTACTAAGACTGTAACAGTCAAAAAAAGATATCAGTTTAATTTGGCATCACTTGTTTTTTAGAAACTTATACTGGCTCTTGGTAATCATAGTATTCCTGTCTGTCATTTATACATGTGTTGGGGAAATAATTTCTAGCATGTCTCACAAAAAGATAAACTCCATGATAGCAAAATGCAACAAAACCCAAATTAACATCACAGTGAACCTTTATGAGGCCAGCCAAAAGGTGCAAAATACATTACACTAGGTTGTGAAGCTCACTGCCTTCCTCATTAGTCAGATGTTAAAAATCAGAGAAGTGAAGTAACTGTAACAATCATAGGCATCCATCTTGTTTGAGATGTTTACTTATGATAAAGTTTCAGGATGTCTTCAGAAGTGTTGATACAAGCAGAGGCTGCACCCTGCTTTTGCCATCTCAGTACTAAGGACGAAAGCCCTGTGCAGACCAGCCTCAAAGGCCAGCTTAGGAGTGGAGTCGGGGCATGGCGGCCACATGATGCACAGCCCAACTCCTCCCCCAGGGTGGTGTGACATTGCGCACCACTCCACACAACGTGCAGTGTCACAGTGCTCCTCTAGTGCTGCATCCCATGACGCAGTGCCAAAGGAGTGCCGTAAAGCCACGGATAACACACCCTTTTCAGGGTGCAAAAAGAAACTGCTTTTTGCGCCCTGCAAAGGCCAGATTGGAGCTGTGGTGTGTGATTGCCACGGCCCTGATCTGGCTGTAAAAGGGGCACTTGGAGGCACAGCCCCAAAGGCAGTAAAAAGCAAATAATAAAAATTCTGTCTCCACTGGTAGAAACCAGTGATAAAATGTGATAGAAAATGCCATTTGGAATGGCCTTTATAAAGTGGCTGGAACATATAAGCAATCAGGATATTTGACTTTTCTTCTATTTTACCTTGTTGTTGGTGAAAGTGACACTCCCAGCTCATCTTCATGTTGCTGTGCACATAGAATTTCTGATTCATTGTCAGGATTCCTCAAAAGCCACTGGTATTTTCGGAAAAGTGCACTTGGGGCATGAACTCCATAAAAGAGCTTTTTGTCTTTAATCGTCTAGGAATCAGAGACAATACGGAGAACAAAGTAAATATCAAAAAAGAGAATAAAGTCAGGCCAGTGTGGTATAATGGTTGGAGCACTGAACCAAAGTTCAAATTCCTGCTCAGCCATGCAACCCCACTGGGTGACTTTGGGCAGGTCATATTCTCTCATTGTGAGAAGAAGGAAAAGGAAAAGCCCCACTGATCAAAAACTTTGCTAACGAAGGTCAGGACAGAGTTGCCATAAGTTAATCATGGTGAAACCAGGAGAAGTTAATTTTTTCTGCTTCTGTGAGTGCAAGGGTGGGCAGCCTGTCACCCTCAATTTGTCAGTAGAATTTCCAGAAGCCCTACCCAGCATAGCCAATAGTGGGAGAAAACAGAAAATGCAGCCTGAAACATACGAGGGTCTCACCAGTTATCCATCCCTGCATTCACAACTCACCCTGACATAGTCTCAAAATCTGTTCCAGAGAGTTGGAGACAGTGGCCTCTTCCATTTTTTGACTAATCATCTCAGAATCCCCCAGCCATCATGTCCAAACATTTAATCACACACAAGTAACTTTCCCAACGTCTGCTTGGGGCAACCGATGCATAGGACGACGAGGTGAGGAAGAGACAGAATGTTCTATCACACAAGTAGACTTTTGCTTGCACAACATTTGATTTCTTCCATAGGAGCTTAATATTAACCATACTCTAGCTAATTGACAACTTCTGTTTCAATTCTCCTGACAAAGCTGGGCAACTACAGATATTCCAGGGTGACTGAAAGACCCATTGGACACCAGATCTTGACAGTTTCCAATTTTCACTCCACAGAAGCTTCCCCATTAAGGATTGTGGCACAGGTGATGGGGCAACTATGTTCTCAAAGCAGAGGAATGGCCTGTTCGCTAGGCCACAGCTGGACTCCAATTCCCAGAATTCCAGGTATCATGGACACTGGTTAGAGACATCTGGATGCTACAGTTCAAGAAAGGAATATAACCAAGTTCTGTAGTGGACACCATGTTAAACTATATCCAAGCAGTTGGCCTTTCCTGCTCTGTGAGCAAACTACTTGCACTGGTTCTATTATTATTATTATTATTATTATTATTATGCTTTATTTATATAGTGCTGTAGATTTACACAGCGCTTTACATATAAACAATAAAACTGATAAAGTAAGCCTGTCTTGGGTAGGGAAGTGCTACCAATCTCTTATTAAAATGGGAGGAAAGACAAGACATCCTCTATAACCAAGGAGGAATATACAAAGTAGGTAGCACTTTTGCTGGGCAGTATCTCTGTTTTACCTTGATAATGAAGCCTTTTCTGTGCAGTTCTTCCAGAAACCTGTTTTTCCTTTGATCCTTCTCACTGTAGGGAATGTGATCATCACAGACTAGGACAAAATCCCATTTGTTTGGGAACTGGACAGAGAAAAAAAAAACAATTGAAACAACTAGCCACATACGTGACTCTCCTTCACATCTTGAAACATATTTTGCCTTTCAGAAAGAGCATTGAAAAGTTAATTTTTGGACCCCAACTCTCATAATCCCCAACCAGCGTACTAGGGTTAGGAAGGACCGTATTAGAGTTAGGAAGGTTCTTACCTTCCTCACGGCCCTTCCTCCCAGTACGCGCGGAGTGCGTCGTAAATGGCGGTGCCCATCCACATGGGCGCCGCCATTTTGATGTCTTGGATGCTGTGCATCCAGATGTGTCACGGCAGAAGTGACACCGCGAGGGCGCATTCTGCCCCTCGCGGTGCCACTTCCACGTTTCAAAAAGGAGCGCCATTTCAGCGCTCCTTTTTCGCTGCGCGGGGAAGCCTCGCGGTATGGCCGCTGGGGCTTCCCTACGCAGCGAATGGCGGTGGTGGGAAAACGGCCCCTTGAGGGCCGTTTGTAACCCGCCAATCTTCCTATCTCGCTTTACCACAAACTACACTACATGATTCCAGGGAAAACAGAGCAAGGTCTGCTTTTTTTAAAGGCAGGCTTAAGGTTTGCTCCATCCAGACTGCCCTTCCTTCTGCCTCATGAGCTAGTTTCTCCAACTGCCTTGCTGGGTGGATCCTCATGAATTTTCTGTTTGAATACTCTTTACTGTATTTTACAGAAGCATCTTTGTATGTCAACTTGGAAGTACTTGTGTTGTGAAAGGCGGGATATAAATAACTAATAAACAAATCCCCATTTACATGGCTGCATTCATCTGTCATAAAAAAACAACAATCCTCACTTATTTGTAGTTGAGTTTGTGCAATGCCTCCCAAAGAGAACCAGTGGCAAGAATTGTGTCACATATTTCAGAGCCATTGCTGCCACCACCATCCTGCATTTGCTACTGCTCAACTGCTGCTACAAAAAAACTGCAGCTACAAAAGTGTATCTTTTCAGTATATATATTGAGAAAGAACATCTTTCTAAAAAAAACATAAATCATATTTTCATGTGATGTGTTTGCACTCTAAAGGGCTCTAGGTTCTTCTTTCTTTTAAAGAAACACATGAGTTCTGTTATTTGTTTAACGTGCTTGATGAACACATATCTGTTCAGATTTGTTTTTCTTTTCTGTAATAAATCTGATTTCTTTGTAATGCTTTCCTTTTACTATTTTTTGTATGTCTACATGTTTTTCATGTTCCCCTTTTTCTGCTTATCTCCAGAAAGCAACCTTTTAAAAAGTTGGAAAAATTCCAAAAGCAATCTTAACTCACTCAATTACTTTCTATTTGTTGTATAACGTTTTCTACTTTGGCCAAGTACAGATTATATGGCAATTTCTTTTTCTTTTCTTTTCTTTTCTTTTGTAAAAATATTTATATCTTGCCATCTGTCTAGACATCTCAAGGTGACATACAATAAAACCAACTTGACCAATTTAAAGCAGTATAAGCAATAAAAAGATTTTAAAGGTTTAAAAATATATTAAGCCATTTAATAAGCTAAACAGACAGATCCAAACAGATTAAGATAGGTTAAAACAATTTAAACCATGGGATAAATTTGTGTAAAACTATTTAACCACCCCACCCCACTCCAGACTTTAGTGGACAGCCACATTTTCACTTGGTGTCAAATAACAGTAATGTTGGCATAAATAATGCCTCCACGTGGGGTGTCACAACAGAGAAGGTCCTCTCAAACATCTTCCTGCAGCATATTGCCCTGACTAATGGGGAACAGAGACAGGTCGCAGTTCTCAGGCACATGTATGTTGGAAAGGATGCTCCTACAAATATGGAGGTTCCAAGCAATATGCTGGAACCTTTAAAGCCTTTAAATGTCATTGCAAGTATCTTGAACTAGGGATGGAAATGTGTCAACAGTCTACCTCAAAATCAGTATTATATGTTTTTTTGTATATTCTGGTCAGCAGTTTATCTGCTGCATTTTACATAAGTTGCAATTTCTGAATCATCTTCAAGGATAGCCTCACAGAGAGCACATTACAGTAGAATAACCAGAAAGTTACCACTGGATGGACTATTGTGGCTATGTTATCTCTCTCCAGAAAAGGCTGTAGATAGGGAACCAAGCACTCCACAGAGTTCATTTGCTGATCCCAAGCACTCCACAGAGTTCATTTGAATCTCCAGTGACAAAGATGAATCTTATCCTACTTTCAAACTATGCACCTGCTCCCTCAGGGAAGTCCACCCACAACAGGAAGCATACCCAATTCCCAGACCCCAAAGCCGCCAGTTCACACAGCCGCCATATGATTCATCTTTGTTGGTTTTAGGTTAGTGGCCCTCATGCAGCCCACTATAGCATCTAGACACTGGTCTATCACCTGCACAGCCCCAACCAATTCTAGTGTCAAATCTCTTTATGACCTCCCAGTGGCTTCATATAAATATTTCAGAGCATGGGAGACAAGATGGAACCATGTGGCACCCCACAGCTTAATGGCTACAGGGCTGTACTAGAATCCCCATTATTATTCCCTGGTACTAGACCTGCAGATAGAAATAGAACCATTGTAACATAGTGCCTCCCATCTGACAAAGCTGGTGCAGTAAGATACCTTTAACCAAAAATCAATGAGAAACCCAAGAAGATCTACAGGGTAGTAGTACTCCTGTCTTGTACTGGGAGTAAGTCACTAAACAGAGTGGCCAAGGTCATTCAGTACAGTGCTGTGACCTGCAACCAGACTTAAATGGGTCAGAAAATCTGTTCTTCCAAGAATGCCTGAAGTTGTCCAGCCACCATATGCTTAAACATCTTGCCCCAAAAGAGGATACTAGCAGTGGGGCTGTAGTCTGAAGTCCCTTCAGAAGCAGGTGCATTACATATTACTTCAAGGAATGACAGGGGGTTGGACTGGATGGCCCTTGTGGTCTCTTCCAATTCTATGATTCTAAGGCACTAGGCACCTCCTCGTGACAGACTGAGGCATTTGGCATCCCCTGGACCCACCCCAACATCTGCTAGATTTTATCAGCCAATATGAGCAAGGGTTAAATTTATGTGTGGTGAGCCAAACTGATTCAAGTGTTTTGACCACATCATCAGGCATCAGCTTCTGGAACTGATCCTAAGAAAACTGACTAGATGGAGCACTGGACACTTTCCCAGAAACCATAATAAGTGGAGCATCACATTCTGAGCAAATTTGAATGATTTTCTCCTCCATGTTCCTAGCAAATTTGTTACAGCAGACAACTGAAGGTTCCACTCCTTGCCTCTCTGAATCTGAACCCAATAAGTTCCTCACCATTTTGAACACATCTCCTGGACAGCATGCCAAAGGTGCAATTGGCAAAGAACAGAAGATATTTGCTTTTTTAGTGTGCTGTTTTTGTTTGCTACCCCCAATGACCTATAATAGGCACAGCAGACTCTTTGATGATATTCAATTGCTTTCCCTCCATGAATTATGCCACTTGCACTCTAGCCTTTGTCCATCCTGTTTCATTGCCCATAGTCCCATTAAATACAATGGCATAGCAAAATGGTGTCCCTTATATAAAATGGAAAAATCAAGGTTTGATAATAGAAATTTATACTTTTTTTGGAATATTTTCAAGCCATGGATGCTTGAATGTGAGTATAAAAAATTCGTTTATAAGGAGGGCCAACTGTATAGCCTCCACAGCGATGCTTAGGAGTGTTTGTACTGATGTTGCTTTCCATTTCACCATTCCACAGGGTGATCAAGGCCTCGACTGAATCATCATCCATATCAGCCAGAAAAGTCACCCAGAGAAGACAAAAATCCTTCAGATTTCATGTTTCCAAGGGAGGCCCATCTTAATTGGTCCTCCATCCCTGTAGGGAGAGTCTGTTACCACCAAATGAAACTTTGCAAGGAAGCAATCTGACCACAGCAACAGGGTTATTGAAACCCTCCAAGTTACATCATTCCCCATCCACCCAACAACCCAGCTGCAAG